>NC_056748.1:625022756-625322756 GCF_019279795.1 Protopterus annectens | reverse complement strand
CTATGTTTGGATTTGTCTGGTAATTTATACACTGACTACACCTTCTATTTTGTATATTTAAATTTTACTTTGATTCATTTCTATTTATGACAAAGCTTTGCAAATTGAAGGTAAAACATTTTTTTTAATGTTTGATATAATGTTTTTTAAAAACAGATTATTTTTGGTGAGAAAGAATGTTTTTAACTGTATTTATTTATTATTTATTTTATTTTACATTTGTTGACTGGGATAGTCCGACTGCATACATGTCCATTTTCAGCGGAGGCCCAGGGAGGAAAACTCTAATCATACAGATAATAATATACACAATAAAAGTAAATCTTGGTTTACAAAGCATAATAGATGACACACACATTAAAAGACTAGTAAGGTAGGATTTACAGATTGTTATAGTTAAAAGGGCATTAGAGAAAGTCAGTGTTATGTACAGTACTATTTGTATACAATAATAAAGAGGAAGAAAAAATTAAATATTCAGGAGGAGGAAAAATACAAGAGGCAGAGCATGTACTGGAGCCTAGTTAAGTAAGGATGATATAGACTGGGAGCATCAGAGTGGAATAATCCAAAGTCCTACCTGACATGGTATATAATGTATGGTAGGATATTCATATAGAAAGTAGTAAGATGTAATAAGGTTCATAGGTTCATACTAGGCTATCTGCCCTAGGGCATTTATAAGCCTAGCCAGAATGTGTTTGGCTTTCGCCACCCATTTTAAATTTATTTTGCTATGCCCTTTTTCGAGGTTAGTATACTGTGCCTCTGTCTAACAGTGACACAGAAGTGATACCCGGGGTAAACCTACAATCTCCCATCCACTCATCAAGATTCCTCTTGAAAAGAGTCAATGAGGGACTCTGCCTAACCTGGACTGGGATTTTATTCCAGAGTGAAGGGAGCCTCTGGGTTATGAATCTGTCCCTCCAGCATGTCCTATTTATTTCAGTGCTGAGGTTCAAGTCTCTCGAGTGCGTAGCTCGATGGGATTTGGATTTTCTGAGGTGCAGCATGTCCATTAATTCCGGGTTGGACATGGCTTTATACGTCAGGCACAGATCGCCTCTGAACAGGCGGTATGCCACTGAGTAGAGCTGGAGATTCTTTAACCGGGCAGCATATGGCATCTGTTTGAGCCCTTTGAACCTCTTGGTGAGGTGCTTTTGGGATCTTTCCAGTTGCTGCAGGTGTCTGGTAAGGTACATCCCAAAAGGGGCATTGTACTCAATTATGGGCCTGATGAGGGATGAGTAAAGAGACACAATGACCTCCCCTGATCTAGATGTGAATCCCTTCATGATTAGGTGGGCTATATAAAATGTTTTTCTAACCACTTTGGCCACGTGGTTGTCAAATGAGAGATTGCTATCAACTTGGGACCCCAGGTCCCTAATTACTTCTTCTGTACTTAATGGATTACCACCTATGTGGTAATTTGTGGGCACTTTGTTTTTGCCAAAGGGAATAACTATACACTTTTTGGCATTTAGCTTGAGGCCATGGCTCTGGCACCAGTTGTCTGTTTCTATGAGGCTCTTTTGGAGGATGCTTGTGTCGGCTGGAGAGTCGATTATGGCGCCCAGTCTGCGAACTTGGTCAGCCACACTCCTTCCATGTTGGCCTGTACCTCCGAGAAATATATACCGAACAAGAGAGGTCCCAGGACTGAGCCTTGTGGGACACCACTTGTAACTGGTTTGAAGTCTGACATGGCTCCAGCAATTCTAACCATGTGGGTTCTGTCCTTGAGCCAGTTTGCAATCCATCTAGTGACATAGGGGTTTATATTTAAGCTGGTGAGTTTATCTATAATGCCCGAGTGGGGTATTGTATCGAAGGCTTTTGTGAGGTCCAGGTAGGCTGTGTGGACCACCTTCCCCTCGTCAATGGCCTTGGTGAATGTTTCAAAGAAATCAACCAGGTTTAAGAGGCAGGATCTGCCCTTAACAAAGCCGAACTGGGTAGGATCCAGTGTCTGTAGGTCCCCAATATCTTTATTTATGAGGTCCATGATGATCCTTTCCATAGCTTTGCAGACCAAGCTAGTCAGGCTTATGGGGCGATAGTTTCCAGGATCCGTTGAGGCACCACCTTTATGGAGAGGGACCACTGTTGCTGTACGCCACTCTTTGGGCACATATCCTGTAGTAAGGCTGAGATTGAACAGTAGTTTTATGTATGGGTTTAGCTCTTCTTGGAGTTCATGTAGGACGCAGCCCGGGACACCGTCTGGTCCCATTGATGCTGTGTTTTTTGCTTTGGAGAGGGCGGCTCTTACCTGAGCATCTGAGATGTCAGGGGGCAGCACTCTGCTGGGATAGATATTTGCCCTTTTGGTGGGGAGTTTGCGCTGAACCTGTCAGCTAGGATGTTGGCAATGTCTGTGGGTTCGGTGTATTTTTTGTCATTTTGGACTAATTCTGAGCATATCTGGGAATTACCACCCAGGTTCCTAACATAACTAAAGAAAACCTTGTGATTATCCTTAGTGTTCTGTGCAATTTTTCTCTCGAAGCTGGCCTTAGACAATTTTATGAGTGCCCGTAGTTTTTTGCTAATACTGATCAGTGATGCCTTCCCTTTTTGGGATTTTGCTCTATCATTTAGTAGCTTCCTCTTTCTATTGTATAGTTTGTTTATGGCTGGGGTCCACCAGACAGGACGTCTGCCTTTGGAGGATTGGGTCTTGGTTTTATTTGGGATCGTATGATCCATGCATTCCTGAAGGTGTTCATAGAATGCATTTATAAAGGATTCTGCGGTATGGGCTGTATTTTCCACAGGCCCGGGGGCTTTGAAGGATTCCACCTTGGTTTTGAGGAGTGTGAAATTTACTTTAGAGAAGTTTTTCACTGTGGTTTTCTGGGCAGGGGGTGGGGTCGGGATGTGAATATCCAGTGAGATTAATTTATGGTCTGATCTTACCAGTGAGGGATACACTTCTGGTCTGGAGCATAGAGTCCCCATGTTGGTGATCAGGTCCAGTATGTTTTCCCCTCTTGTGGGAGTGGTAACAAGTTGTTCCATCGCATTTGAGTTTATAAATTCTAGGACCCTTTGGGCTAGGGTGTTGGAGCTAGAGTAATGCTCCCAGTCTATGTTTGGGTAGTTGAAGTCGCCCAATATAATGGTGTTTGGAGAGACCTTCATATTTTCCAGTGTTCTCAGGAAGGCTGAGTGGGGTTCTTGGGTTTAGGAGGGTGGTCTGTAGCAGGCTATAAACTGGAAAGCAGTTTTACCCACTGTGAGTTGCACATGGATAGTCTCTGATGCTTTGTGCTTTGCCACCAACCTGGAGGTGTGGGTATCTTTGATGAATATCGATACTCCCCCTCCTTTTGTGGTTCGGTCCAAGTTTTGGGGCCGAAAAGTATGGTATGAGGTATAACCTGGTAGTGCTGGGGTGCTCTCGGAAGCCCTGAACCAGGTTTCTGTTACTGCACAGACATCGATGTTCTCTATGCTAAGGAGAGTTTCGAGTGCGTGCATCTTGAGGTTTAGACTTCTGGCGTTGAGTAGCATTACTCTTAGTTTCTTATCCCTTGTGATACCTATGGAGGTGGGTTTGTCTTTTGAGCCTTGTCTAAAAAAGGCACTATGGGGGTAGCAAGAGCCTTTGCCAATATCCGAAAGCCCAGGGGTGACAGGTGCAAGCCATCCCTAGTGAAGCATCGTGGCTTGTTGAGCATATCATCCCAAGCTGACAGGCACTGGATCCCCTTTGAATGACACCAGTACTTAAGCCAATTGTTGAAACTGATCATCTTGTCTTCATATTGTGGCATCATTCTTGGTGAGGGTAAGATGCTACTCAAGGTCAGGGTCATACCGGCCTGGGGTACATGCTCAGAGAGCTCCTCTATGTCTCTTTTCATGTAGTCCAGGGAGGTACGTCTCAGGTCATTCACACCAGCATGGACAATGACTGAGTCATATTTGTACTTGCCTTGGAGTGACCTGAGTGCTTGTGTTATGTGGCGGATCCTAGCACCCGACAAGCTGCTCACCGTGACCCTCTCCTTGTTCAGCCTGGTGAGTGGGACGTCAGTGTGCCTGATGATAGAGTCACTTATTACAAGTGTATCAGGTGTTGGTAGGCAAAACTTAAACTCACCACGACTGTTATCAGTAAAAAATAAGAGACTTTATTTTAACAAAGGTAAGCGCTTTCGCGTATCTTCTGATACGCTTCTTCAGACCATGTATACAATGAATGAAACTTTCAGAGAATATATAGTGAAGATACATTCAAATTATTCAATTAATTTAACAATAAAACAATCAACCCTTAAAAGGGAAATGCTTCAAGCAACAAGACTATGCATTCCAAAAAACTTCATCTAGGCAAAACACTGGATAAAGCAGAACTTTTTCTATTTATAAAATATATTTTAAAATTTAGAATTTAAAAAACAACATTAATAAAAAGGTATGTATAAAACCTCACAGCTTCAAATCAAGGCATATGAAAATTCATGTAAAATGTCTATAAAATCTTAATGCACGTTAATATACTAACTAAATAGTGCAAAATTATGCCAAATTCATAAGTTCAGATCTGTAGATAAAAACACTTAAACATTTATATATAATATTCAAACTATTCTGTGAACAATTTTCTTACTTACTTTTTAACTATAATGTTATTTGTAGAGGCAAAGTAATGTATATGTATAAAATTTATGAGACATTTTCTAATTATAAGGCCCTGTCTACAAGAAAAATGTAGTATAATACTATGAATCCATGCTAAAATCAGTATAAAACAAGTTCCATATTATGAATATATATAAATATGAATATATGTAACAATTAAATGAATGATTAAGTAAATAAATAAATAATATAAATAAGAAAGTAAATATGGATCAATAGATGAATATGTAACCATTCATCTGCGTGTATTTAAAAAAGATCTTAATGAGACATAAGCATTAAGTCCAGGGGGATATTGACCTTTTAACCTAAGGATCCATTTCAGTTCCTTCAACTCTAATAAATTCACATAATCACCGCCTCTAGTGTTCGGTTCTACTATTTGTAATACTCTAAACACAAAGGTATGACCAGGGAAGAGTTGGATATGCTTTGCTAGAGCATTAAGCTCATTTTTGTTTTTAATATCATATTGGTGGTTATAAATGCGATTTTTCAACTTCCTCTTTGTCAGGCCTATGTAGAACACTGAGCATTGTTCACAGGTGGCTAGATATATTATACCTGTGGTATCACAGGTAGCCTGGAATCTAGGTATAAATGTATAAGAAAGATCTGGATGTATGAATTCTTGTTTTTTAGTTAGATACAATAATTACAATGGTTGCAAGGAAACGTACCAAAATTATTTCTTAAATGTACTGTATCAAGTCTTCTATTATTTACCTTATCACATAAGAGTCTTTTTAAATTCTTGTTGTTTCTGTAAACAAAGTGAGGGTTCTTACCTACTAAATTCAAAGTGCGATCGTCTATTAATAAAACTTTCCAATTATTAGCAATAATTTTCTTAATATTCACACTATCGTTAGTGTAAGTAGTCACTAGGCTCACCCTCATATCTGTGCTTTTTCCATTTGTATAAGGAGGAAAAAATGAATGTTGGTATCTGGTTGCTGTTCTAGGTGTTTCTGCTCTATCTAAAACTTGCCTTCTGATGTTCTTTACTAACTCTTGATCATAGCCTCTATCTAAAAATATTTTTTCCATTTTATCAGCCTCTATTAAAAGGTCTATGTTGTCTTTACAGATCTTAGAGAGTCTAATAAACTGACTTTTAACTATCCCACTAAAGACATGTCGTGGGTGCATGCTATCATAACGTAAAATTGTGTTTCTCCAACATAATTTTCTATGCAATGTTGAGGTCAGTGTACCATCTCTAATACCTAGAGAGACATCTAGAAAACATACCGAATCAAAAGAGGTTACTGCTGTAAATTTGAGAAAATTTGTCATGCTTTCAAGATAGTCTTTAAAAGAACAAAATTCTTCTGTGGAGCCATCCCAAACAATTAAAATGTCATCTACAAAACGTTTATAGACTAAAACTTTGCTAAAATAGGTACTTGTGAAAACATATTCCCTTTCCCAATGATATAAGACTAAGTTTGCGTACGTATTCGCACAAGGGGTGCCCATGGCCACCCCAGATACTTGTAAATATAAGTTGTCTTCAAAAGAGAATACATTATTATTTAAGACTAAATCTAATAGATGACATATTAAAATTTCCTGATTCCTGTCCACAGAAGGGAAAACTTGGAGTACTTCTCTTATTGCTTGTATCCCTTGGTCATTAGGGATGGAAGTAAAAAGACTTTGAATGTCCATGGACACTAATAGATGTTTGCCTTTTATGAGATGTGTCTCTAAAGAGTCTAAAGCTGATAATAACTGATAGGTGTCTTTGAGGATGCTCGGGACCTCATTAACTAAAGGTCTAAGTGTGTCTTCTAAATATATGGATATATTTTCTGTGACCCACTTTTCACTAGACACAATTGGACGCAAAGGAGGGGGAAAGGTACCTTTATGGAGTTTTGGTAAACCCTTGATGATTGGAACAACTGGACTATCATTAAGTAAAAACTCATAAAGACTAGGTGATAACTGACAACACATAAGTAGATCATATAAGTCATCTTTGATAACATTAATGATTCCTGAGAGCTTTCTTTGATCTATCCTTAAACAGGTCGCATCATCATTTAACATATCTAACATCAGGGTTTGATAATTCTCAGAATAAAACAAGGCAATACCACCGCCCTTGTCTACTGGTCTCAATACAATAGAAGAATCATTAATCAATTTATTTAAAGACAATCTAATATCTCTAGACATATTAAAATACAAACACTTTCTTTCACCGCTAAAAAAATATTGATATAAATCTTGTTCGCACATTTTTATGAAGGTATCAACGTGTGCTGGTAATGGAGGTGTATAAGAACTTTTCTTTTTGTGGAAATGCAGACTAGATGCATTCTCAATCTTATGTTTTGAAGTGTCTGTATAAAAATATAGCTTCAAAACGACTGCTCGCCCAAACAAGCGTAAATCAATGAGTATATCTGATAAGACACTGCCCTGTGAAGGGACAAAAGATAGTCCTTTGTTTAGCAAGTCTTGATCATTTTTAGAAAGTACATACCTTGACATGTTAAAGAACAATGGTTCTAATGTTTTTGTCTCCTTCTCTGGTACGACACGTTTTCTCCCGAAAACTTTCGTTTCCTGGTCTCCCAACTGCCAAGGCGTTCGCGCGTTGAAGCTTGCTTCCTTATCGGAAAGGGTAAAAAATGAGTACTGTCCTGGACATTCTGTTTTGGTATGGCACCTAAGTTTTTTTGAAAACCAATAGTTCTATCCGCTTCTTGATTTGGAAGAGGAGTTGAAGTCGCTGTTGCAGAGACTACCCTTGTTGGTATCTCTGGCGGCGTGGTAAACGTTTCTTCTGTGACATCATCCTGTATTAATGGCATTGGTACTGAGCTCAAAGGACCAATGGAAACAGGGGCTGTGAGTGTTGAATCAAGAGGCGCCAAATTAGGAACTTGGTTAGTGGCTAGTGAGTTAGAGTCAGTGCTCCTGGGCCATACGAAGACTCGCCCAGTAGAAAAATCTTTGAAGTCTCGCTGTAATTTCTTTAGCTTAATTTGTTGCAGTCTAGAGGCATAAGAACTTACTTGACTATAAATGTTATCAAGTTTCTTACAGCAAAAATCTTCGCTGAATTTCTCCCTCAGTTCTTTGTTAAGTATGTTAACTTGAGATAACAGTTCATTTTCTAAAGGGGTGAAATAATCAATTAGCAATTGCATATATTTGAAACTGGCTTCAAGGTTAATCTCCTGCCATTTCTTCAGGAGAATAGGGTGAGAATCACCATATGAAGGCATGCATAATATACGCATGCCTCGTGGAACTAACTTAAAGTGCAAACACGCTTCCATATGTTTGCGTTGCCACATAAACTGCTGAAGTTTGTATAAGTCATTTTCAAGCATTTTCGTTTTTGTATTAAAAACTTCTAAGCTATCTATAGTGGCATTAGCAGTGTCAAAAGAGGAAACATTTAAGTCCAGAGCCAATAAAGGATTAGTTTTACAAACTGTAATAGCAGTCCATTGTTGTTCATTCAACAGGTTCCTCGGTTCTGGGTTGTAATCCAGTTCCACATTCAAATTTGCCATGCCGTGTGTAGATGCATGTATCAGGTGTGTTGTTTAGTCTTAAGGGCTGTGACTGTTCGGCACACTGGCTTTGTGAGATATGTGTTGCACGTGTTTTGTTTTGGGGTAGCGGTTGCTTGGGTGTCTGCTTTGGAGGTCTCTGCTTAGGCAGATCTTTATTTAGAGCCTCCGAGTATGTTTTTGTGTGATTATGTGTTTAGTTTGCTGTTGTGGTAGGTGTATGTGAGACTGGAATTGTAGTGAGTGTGGTTTCCTTCTCCTCCTGACTGGTTATGCCAGTACTGAGTTGAGAGAGCTTAGCCTCCAGTTTGGCTATATGGTTGCATCTCTCACATGTGTTGGAATTTGTTGGGAGGAGAAGAGGGTTGTCTGTGTACATGAGGCAGTTGGAACATTGCCTCAAGATTCCCAGATTCACCAGCTGGACCAGAGAGGAGATTGACAACTGACCTTTGGACATGCTAGAATAATATTGGGAATTCCTTTATAATTGAAAACAAGGGCCAGTGGGGAGTGAGGGTGTAGTGCTTTTAATTTTTAGTGCTGACTTATATATTTGCTTTAGTGAGCAAGTGCCAGGTAACTTAAGTGCAATGTGTTACAGGTAACTTAAATGCAAAAATGACAAACAGTAACTTTCTTTCAAGTGAAACAAAGAAATAAGTACAGTAAGCAATGCAGATATCACTAGTGATCCACAGAAATGCTGAGAAGCCGCGTATTAGGTGGAATTAGCGTTCCAGGGAAATAACAAGCAAACAAACAACAAGCATATAAACAAAGCTAGATTCAGCAGGCCTGGATCTAGTCTATGCTACAGCAAACAAGGTGTACCAATTTCAGTAAGATACAGTTCAAATATTCAGGCACTATAAACCTTTAACCAGAAATTCCCAGCTCAGAAGGGCAGAGTCCAGCCTCTTCTCCCACAAGAGTGCAGACCACGAACCTCCTTAATGTAAAATAACTGGCCTGGAGCCCAAGTGCTTAAACCAGAACTAATACACTTTAAGAATAACAGACACTGGGCTCTCAATCAGCAGTTCCCAACTTAGAAGGATGAAAGCTACCTGTCCTGCCACCACAGTGCATGCCACAAACCTTCCTAATGTGAAACAACTGGTCTGAAGCCCAAGTGCTTAATCCAAAAGACTTAGAATGATAGCTACACTTTAATCAAGTTACTACCAAGCAGTAATAAATACAATTGAATACTTTAGAGAATGCCTGTATTAGTGCTCAAGTTACACAAACAAAGCTAGATCCAGCAGGCCCGAATCCAGTCTATGCCACAGCAAACAAGGTGCACCAACTTCAGTAAGAAGCAGTTCAGATATGCATGCACTATAAGCCTTTAACCAGAAATTCCCAGCTCAGAAGGGCAGAGTCCAGCCTCTCCTCCCACAAGAGTGCAGACCACGAACCCTCTTGATGTAAAATAACTGGCCTGAAAGCCCAAGTGCTTAAACCAGAATTAATACACTTTTAGAATAACAGACTCTGAGCCCTCAATCAGCAGTTTCCAACCTAGAAGGATGTAAGCTACCTGTTCTGCCACTACAGTGCAGACCACAAACCCTCTCAGTGCAAAACAACTGGTCCAAAGCCCAAGTGTTTAAAGCAAAAGGCTTAGAATGAGTTACACCAAGCAGTAATAAATACAATTGAGTACTTTTAAGATGATGCAAAAGTAAAATAAAGTAGGTAGAAACACAAGTACAGTAAAAGGAGATGAAAATTTTTTTTTCTGAACAAGTGCTGAGATCAAAGAAACAGATTTGGGTGCTGAAACTAGAAAACTGGCTAGTTATAAGAAAAAAAACTAAGCTAAAAGGCTTCCCTCCAACACAGAAGGGCTTGGGGGCTCAGAAGCCTACAAATAGTCTATACCACTTAACAGGAAAGGCAGGAAACAAGCTTAAAATTTTTTTTTTCTGTTTCCCAGATGCTCTCTTTGTACACAGTAGGAGTGCCTGAAATCAGAATATGATCTCACTGCACTCAGTTGAGTGAGCAAATGAGATGGGCCCAGAAGAAGTATCCAAACACAAATTTACAAGAGGGGCGGGCAGTTTCAAGGCCACTAAGATTAACACCAAAACAAAAACAGGGAGGCTGGGTGGGACTAACTGAAGAGCAGAGTCAAAACTTCCAGTTCAGTTAATATTCCTGCAACACAGTTAAAATCAATTTAAATACTATATTTTTTGAAAAAAAAGTGCAGATAAAGGTACTTAAATTCTCTTATACATCCAGTTGAATACAGCTAGTTCTTAGCCGGCCAAAGCTGAGGTTTTTAAGCAGAAAATATTTCACACTGTACCACTTAAATAGGCAAGGACAGGAAATCAAAGAATGTGGCTACCCCACACCTGTAATTACTAGCAAATAATAAAATTCAGCAAACACTGGCTAACTTCCAGTTCAGTTAATATTCCTGCAACACAGTTAAAATCAATTTAAATACTGTATTTTTGGAAAAAAAGTGCAGATAAAGGTACTTAAATTTTCTTATACGTCCAGTTGAATACAGCTAGTTCTTAGCCGGCCAAAGCTGAGGTTTTTAAGCAGAAAATATTTCATACTGTACCACTTAAATAGGCAAGGACAGGAAATCAAAGAATGTGGCTACCCCCACACCTGTAATTACTAGCAAATAATAAAATTCAGCAAACATTGACTAACTTCCAGTTCAGTTAATATTCCTGCAACACAGTTAAAATCAATTTAAATACTGTATTTTTTTTTAAAAAAAGTGCAGATAAAGGTACTTAAATTCTCTTATACGTCCAGTTGAATACAGCTAGTTCTTAGCCGGCCAAAGCTGAGCTTTTTAAGCAGAAAATATTTCACACTGTACCACTTAAATAGGCAAGGACAGGAAAGGGTAAGGGAGTAGGTGCGGTGTAAAACATAGAGGGGGTATTGAGTCATGAGTTACACACTCACCCCTAAAGAGAGGGATAGAGGCTAAGTAATGTGTAGATATTAAACTGGGTAGTTGGGGAGTAAGTCAGGGTTGGAATAGGGACATAGCCAGTGTGTTGTAAAATACCATTTGAGACTTTTTTTTGAATTGAGTTAGAGAGAGTACTAGAGTGAGGTCAGCTAGATGAGAGTTCCAGGTTTTGCCAACAAAGTTGGAAAACAGGGAGTCTCCAGCTAAGTTGTTAGTTTTGTATGTTTGAACCATCAGTTTGTTAGATAAACAAAGTGGCCTGGGATTACTATAGGAATTGATAAGGTTTTTTAGTCCAGGGGTATTTTCAGGTCGGTTGAGAACCTTGTGAGCTACTATGAGTTGATTATACTGAAGTAAGCTGGGTAATTCTAACCACCCTAGTAGATTAAGGTTATGGCAGTAATGTGTCCAATATGTAGAGCCGGTGGCAAATCAGGCAATGTGGTTCTAACAGCTTGAGAATTTGCTAAGTTCAGATTTGTTCAAGTTAGTTAGTATAGGGGAGGCATATAGAAGAGTAGAGAGTAGATGAGTGCAGGCAATGGCAGTCCGTGCTAACGGAGTTAGGAAAGGTTTATTTTTATATAGTGAGCCAAGTTTTTTATTAATAGTCTTGATAGTTTGATTGACATGCATATCAAATTTGAGGTTGTTATCTACTATTACCCCTAAGAGTTTTGTATGAGCATCAGGGGAAATAATGATACCATTGTTAGATGTTATAGTAAAGGAGAGTGGAGTGGACCTTCGAGTGGGAGAGAAGAGTAATAGCTTGGTTTTGTTAGGGTTCAAAATCAGACGATGATTAACGAGCCAGTTTTCGACTGTGTTGAATGTTTTCTGGGATAGGGTCAGCAGGTCTGTCGGGGAGGAGGTTGAACATATCAAAGTAGTGTCGTCAGCGTATTGGATACAAGTTGCATCTGGGATGACAGTATAAAGGTCATTAATAAAGATTGAAAATAGAAGGGGACCTAGAATAGAGCTTTGGGGTACTCCAAGTGTGAGAGGTAGTAGGGTGGATAGTTTATCCTGCCATAGGACAGCCTGTTGTCTACCACTCAGACAGGAATGGAACCATAGAATAGCATTGTTATCCAAGGATATGTTTTTCAGGGTATGGATGAGTAGTTGGTGGTTAACCATATCAAAGGCTTTGGAAAGGTCGAGAAAGAGGGTTGAGGATAGCTTGTTGTTATTTCTGTTATGGTTTATGGTGTTGGAGAAAGAGAGGAGGACAGAGCTGGTACTGTGATATGGCCTGATGTCATGCTGAGGGTTAGCCAACAGATTGTTCTGAATAAGATAGTGCAAGAGTTGTTTATGAATGTACTTTTCCATTATTTTGACCAAAGGTGAAAGAATGGCTATGGGTCTATAATTTGACAGTTCTGTGTAGCTATCACCTTTATGAAGTGGGGTAACATGGGATGTTTTCCAGATGGAGGGGATGGAGTTTTCTATTATGGTTCTATTGATCAAGATGGAGATACCGATTGCTTTTATAATATGGTTAAAAGGAAAGCAGATACAGTTAATCAATTTTCCACCAATGTTTTTATTGGTTCTTTTCTAACCAATGGTTATGCTTTGCTTGTTATTTAAAATTGCAAATTTTACTTAGTTTGTTATTCTGATTAAGTTCCCTATTGAAAGGGATGAAAGCTCTTAATTTTAGTTAGTTCAATAAAAATTGCTTTATTGCCACACCTCCGCTTTATGCGTGCTTTTGGTTTTGGATGCATGGTTTGTTACAGGCATGCATTTCACCTTTTTTGGTTTCCATGTATTAAATTACACCCATTAGAGAGACAATGGCTGCAGCAACAATCTGTGACTGAATCACAAAGTCAGTGCAGGCATAGACTGTAGCTTAAAATGTGGCCTGTTGCACTGAAAAGACTCTGCTTATAACGTGGGTCAGAGGGACAGGTAGGATAATGAATTCAACAAAAATCTATACTTATATGAAAAAAATGGGCTGGGGAAAATCAGAAATATGTAGCAGGTATCAGCACTCTGTAAAGATCACACACACAGCCGTTATGCTCACTACACTAAACAATACAGATGCTGATAGGAGAGTAACTAATTAGGGAGAGAAAAAAAAGTGAATAGATGGCTGTGTAGAGATTCACATCCAGTTGTAATACACCTTCCCAACATATAAATTATGCTTATAAAACACATGCATAAAATAGAGAAGCCATTGTCAGATGTTTACACTGTAAGTAGACAGATGTTGTATTGCCTTAGCGTTCTACTTCCTTTTTTGCAAGTTTCACTATATGAGAAAAACTTTGGGACTTTGGATTGTTTTTCATAGATGCTGGTAATAAACTGGAGAAACCATTATCAGATATTTATACTACAACCAGATGGATATTGCAATACCTTAGTGTTCCACTTCCATTTTTTGTCGGTTTAACTGTATGAGTGAAGCTTTAGGATTTTAAATTGTGTTTCACTGATACTTGAAGTAAAATGGAGAAGCTGTTATCAGATGTTTATACTACTCTACAGCCTATCAGACCCTGACACCTTGCTTATAATGTATGAGCATCTTAAAACAGACTTATAAAAACCTCTAGGACGAACTGCTCATATGGTAATATAGTATTTAAAAAATACATCAGTCAGAACTGAAACAAACTTCAGGTTTCAAACTCATACATTGAAAATATTGCTACTTTTATAAAGCAGCTATGTTTATATTTAATAAGCCAGGTAAAATACTCTCCTAATAGAAACTCTAACATTGCCATCATTGATGTGTCACTACTCATTCTTTCATCAGTGTTATAAGCTTGTGCATTGATTTATTTACTTAATTGTTTGAACTTGGTTTATCTATTTATTTATTTATAAGCTTATGTAATAGTTTGATAATGTTTTGCCAAGTATGCCTATTTGCTGGTTTAATATGTATTCCTGCTACACATTTGTGCAACGGTTCACCTGCTTGTCCATTTATTTACTTATTTATTTATATATTTATTCTTTTATTTTTATTGATTTTTGGATGTTTTTACAACACTTTGATAATGCATTTAATGTGCATTGCAGTGTGTTGTTGCAGTAACAATCAGCAAGTTTTAAAATGGTTACTTTCTGTTTTTAACATCAGTTAAGGGAGTTGTTCCTTGAAGGAGGTTAGGCTGTCACATGCTGTATGCTTTTAAATTTTATTGGCCTGATGTATTTAAGTGGTTTTAGGTTTTAAGGCACTTAACCTGAAGAAGTTTTTTATTAAAAGATGAAAACGCTTATTAAATATTGTATATATTTATTCCAAAGTGAGTTGTTTTGCCTACCATTTCTACAATGTGTTGCTACTCCACTGCTGAGGATAATTAAATACATCATTCTAATGAAATCTGGTATGGCTATATATAACTATACTAGAGTATATCTTTGTCAGCAATATGTCCACAATATTACAATACTAGACATTTAAACCTCTGTATTCTGCACAACCTACCTGGCAAGCTTTTTTGCTCTACTACAATTGTAAAAATTCTTTATTATGTTGGCTGAGTACAACATGTTGTTACCATTGTAGCACTGTACTTTTGATACTTTGATATATTTTAATATCTTGAACAATTATTATTTTGAACTGTATAATTTATACCCTGATGATTGTATACTTTGTCCTCTGTTTGGTATGTTTCTGTTATGAAAATTTTGTATATTTTTTTCTGGAAACTTTTTTCTCCAGGTTTCCACTGACAATTGCCATGACACAAATTGATAACTGAATAACCTAATAAACAAAATATTAATGAACTAATTAATTCATAATTTCCTGAAATTATCATAGTTATTTTATTCCCAGACACTACTTTTTATGCATGCTATGAAAAATGGTAAATAAATATGCAGCTGCATGCAACATGGCAGTAATCAATACGAGCATAATGTCATCTTAGAATACATACTTAACTAGTAAGCCGTGTACAGCTCAATGCAGTGTTATGTGTACATTATGCTTTAGGTAACAGGACATTAATATCACTCTATGAAGTAAAATTTCATCACCTCTTAATGTAGCTATAACAGGCAAGTGCCTCACCTTTATAAGTATAGCAGCAGTATATGGGCACGTGGGTAGATTAAACACGAACACTGAAACGTCAAGAGGAAACTTGTGTGAGCAGTGTCCTACGATAACGCAAACTAAGATATAGAATTACTAACCTTCTACCCCTTGAAGCCAAAGTAACTTTCATTATTAACATGTTGATCCCCATATCAGACTATGTCTTCTCAGCCATTGCATCTAACTCCTCCTTCAGTGCAAGCAGACCTCAAACTAGTTTGTCTGTTGTCAGGAAGCTTTGTACATTTTGTTCCTTTTCTGATCACTTTGAACAGCATAGTTTGCCTTTAAATATCCCCATAATAGCTAAATATTATCACTATGAATATTGCCCCCTTCCCTGCCTGTCTCTTGAGTATTAAAAATTGCTACACACATTTATCCATTGTGATCAAAAGACAAATAGAGTCCTTTTTCTACTGAGGTTTTCCTTTTGGACTGGTGGGGGTAGAATGAGTTTAATAAATTACAACACCACCTTGGCGCTAACTCCCCACTCTCAGCAATAATTAGAAAGATTATGGTGAATTCCAGGCCAAGCATCTAGATAATGTAACTGCTTTTTGTAAATAATACTGCTATAAAGGCAACAAATGATGAGTTTGTTTTACAGATGCTTTCCCTGAATTATGAATTTCTGCTTTCGCTAAATACCTTGTGTATATAGTAAATAATCCTGCACCATAATATCACTTGTGCTTCCTTTGAGTGCATCACTTGCCTCCATCCTGAGATGTGCATTAGTTAACAGTTCTGAGAGTCTGATATTGTCTACTGTATTGCTACTTACTTATGCTATATGATATCCTAGCTTTTACAGCCCAACTGAAAATGTTCTGGATGTATTGGTATTTGAATGTGCCTCTTGGACCAGGTTGTAACTGAAAAGGGTACTGTGGCTATTAAAACATGTCTTTACTATAATGATACTGTCTTGCATTACTGTATTCTTATTTTTTGTACTTGTATGTCTCTTGACCAAGGTCATGGACTAGTCTAGTTTACCTTGTTAAAAATAAACAGCCAAACAAATAATTCAGTTAGATGACAGTGAGTAATACAAAAGCAGTAAATGTAGTTGCACTTATAATAATATAATGGTTCACAGCAGCATCAGCTAAAAAAGATCCTTACTTTAGGGGCTGGATTTTCTTAAAGTAAAAGCTAGATAATATAAGGAGTCATTAAGGGGAGGAACTAGTAAGGCAAAGGAAAGAGCTAAGCAGAAACGAATGTCACTCTTGTGGTGGGGCTATTTGCATGAAAGATAGAGGCAAGCAGGATCAAGATGGTATTATTCCATTAGTTTAGGGTATATCAGATATTAAATGAGAACTTTGACTTTCAGCAGGACAAGAGAAATGTCTGTCCCACATTGCAACCGTAAATTGTAAGTGTAAGACCTGGGGTCAAGACCTAGACTCTGCTCATCCATTCATACTTAAGGAAATTATAAATAATACTCAGCTACTGTGAGTCAGCCAAGTTACTACTGATAGATAAGTGTGGTAGTGATGCTTAAAGGGGCATGGCAGGCAAAGAGGATATGTGTCCATTGCTACCTATGAAAATGTGTACTTCTTGGAGTAGACACTTTGCCAGTGCAAGCTTATGGACAAAATGTGCGCCTTAGTAATGCTGTCAAACAGGAAATGATGCATGTGTTGTGTAATACTTCTAATGGTGATCCTCCAGCAAACTTAATGTGATAGGAGTAAATCAATAGTGTGGAGTTCAGCTGTAATACTTCTAATGACGATCCTCCAGCATACGTAATGTGATAGGAGTAAATTAGAAATGTGGAGTTCAGCTCAGTGTTTTTGATGCCATACACTGGGAGAATTTCTGTCATACAGAGATTTGGTTGTGGTGGAAGTAAAACAATGGTATGTCATTCAGCACAGACTTCACTTCCTGCTGGCCTAGAGTTTGAGAATTTGTTTCCATTTAATACTTGTAGGAATAATACCCCAGTGAAGAGGTTGAAATGGGTTTAAAACAGCAGTATAGAGTTCAACACTGTGTCCCTGCTTCTCTTGAGTCAGATAATTTGTTCCATTTTAATATCTTCCATCCATCCACAACCCCTTTTTCCCATTTTTGCACATGGGGTCGGGGTGTCACTTCAACAGTGACAATCATACAGTGCCAAGGTTTACACTACCAGGTGGCCAGCCCTGCTATGGTAGTTGTTCCACACCACACACTCATCAACACTCACAGCTATGGCCAATTTAGAGTTCCCAATCCACCTATTGCATGTCTTTGGAATGTGGGAGGAAACTGGAGAAACCGGAGGAAACCCTTGCAAACACAGGGAGGACATGCAGACTCCACACAGAAGATGCCCCAGCCAATAACTGAACCGATGGAACCTGTTGCTGTGAGGTGGCAACACGATCCACTGTGCCACTATATTCCATTTTAATATGTCTAATTTTCCAGGGAAGAAGTGATAATGACAACAGAACAACATTATGGTATTCAGTACAGTGTTCCTGCTACTCTACAATAGGGAATCATATCGCTGTTTAATATTTCTAGGAATGATCCTACAAGGAAGTGGATGTTATAGGTGTAGAACAGCAGTCCTGAAGTCAACATAATGCATCTGGTTCTCCAGAGTGAAAGGGCGTGTTCTTAATCTGTATGGGGTGTTTGTTTTCTTCACGTGGTTTAATTAAAAGTTGTCAGATTATAGTTTAAAAAAACTTCATGTGTGTGCATGTTTCCCCATAAGGAAATGGACTGTAGGTGGATACCTCTAGAAAAACTAATTAAAAAAAGGCTGTACAAATGATTAATCAGATTGAGGAGTGAGGCAGGTGCAAAGAAATTGATCTGTCTTTCCTTCTTCTGTAGTCTGGTTATATCAGATCAGTGACAGTTAAGAGTCCATTCAGTCACAACAAACAGCTAAGACTCTGTTAGGTCACAATGAACATTCTATAAATAATTCCATTTCTGAGGGCAGTGATTGGTCAGATACCAGTAAAATTGTTCTGTCTCACCCCTCTCCCACACTACAAGTGATATAAAGGTTTGATTATTCCTAGATGTTTATACTGAGGACCATTTCAGTCCTGCTTGGTGTTTGCTGAGAACAACACAGTGCCAAATTAGTTACCCACTATCACGCTTGATGCTAATAACATTGCTTTGGCTGAGTTAAGCTGTATGTACCAATTTATTTTGCCTGACACTGCTTGTTAGTAGACTATCATTCTAGAAAACCATTCTTTTTTGCCACTTTTGGTCAAGTAACCTTTAGTACAGCTGCACACATTAGAAGCTACAAACATTTTTCTATTGAAAACATGATTAAACTAATCCCCTTCAAGCGTCTGCTTTACACCCAAATCATGGTTAACAGTAACGCTTACTACACTCTATCAGTTCTTAATAAATTCAATCCCAGATATTCATCATATTGCCGCCATTACCCAAACCAAAAAGCTGACACGCTCCACGTCTTTTGGAGCTGTAAAAGAGTTTACAACCTATAGTGTTCCTTAAGAGTAAGATTAGAAAAGATAGGATATGAAACACCTTTTCATGGAAAACAGCTATTTTACACATCACTACAACTAGTCTTCCCAAAATTTTAAAACACATACTTATCACTACGTGTGCCCTCATTAAATTCTACTTCACTAAGAACTGGATTGATAAATCCATAATTTCATGGGAAGATTTTCATAACCTTGCTATTAAATTCATATCCTGCCATAAGCTGGTAAACACCTCTATAAAACAAAAGGAATACTATAAAAAATACTGGGGATATTTGCTGGACTTAATTTTGAAGATTTAAAAACGGACACCACTTCAGCCCAAGCATATAAGCTTCTATAGTAAGTTATCATGATAACAATACTTAGTCTAAACGTTCCAGTAATTTATCATGTAATTAATTATTTGCCTAGTTAGAATGGTGCTGCGGTAGCGTTGTCGCCTCACAGAAAGACGTTGTCCCGTTCGATTCTCAGCTAGACCGTCTTCTGTGTGGAGGCATGCGTGAATGGGCGTGCCTTCGTTGAAGGTTGTGCATCAGGGCTGGTAACTCGGCACGTAAAAATCAACTACCAAACATTAGCGGACCGGAGTTCTGCTGTGGCGACCCCTAACCGGGATAAGCCTAAAGACACAACAACAACCTAGTTAGAATTAACAGGGAGTCTGTTTATTTGACATACACATCTTGATATAAGATGCTCCCCTTTCCATCCTCATAAAAAAAAAAAAAAAACTCAATAAAAAGTTTTTGGAAAAAAAAAAAAGAAGTTACAAACATTTTAAGATTGATCTGCAAGAAAAATACACTGCACATATGCATCTACTGCATTATCTCAAGTTATGCTTACAAAACCTTCAAACATTGTGCTATTGATTCAGTATACTTTTTAACCCATGCACTTTCCCACTGACCATCAGCTATATTTCTGTATCACGTTCTTCATGTTGCCCTTTCTACCAGATGCTCAGGTAAGCATCACAAACCAGAACTACTAACCAGTGAAGATGCATTGACCAGCAGTTCACTAACATGTAGATCAGACGTGTAAGGTAGACTGAGGACTACAGGACAGTAACATCCTACAGGAGCTGTGAGGATCCTACCTTACAGATGCATGGTGAAACATATAATGACATAACTGTCTGCTTACTTCACAAAATATCCATGCAGTCTCGCATACATATTATGCAGCCACAACAGACATCACCTGCTGGTTTCATTGCTCTAAAAGGATGGAGTTTTGAATATACTTCCAGTAACCTGGATTCATTTACCTGTCTTGGCATCTGATTAGTGTCTGGAAAAGGTGGGATAATGTAGCTGATGGCCTGCCCTTCCATCTCGGAAGACGTACTAGACCTTAATGCTGCACACTGATCTCTGAAGTAGGCTGGAAGTGTTGTTGCTACTGAGTGTCCTTATGCAAAGCATTGTCTCTGAAGGTCTATATTATTAGTTTGAACGCACAATTGTCTGAATGCTGAAACATCGAATTGGGAAGTTCAAAATGTCAAAATAGCGAAGCAGCAGAACACCGAATTTTTTCCCAGGGAAAACATTTGGTGGGCCGTTTCAGCAGCTTTGCTATTTCCTCCACTGTGATGCGATCTCGGAATTGATATATTTAAGTAGGGGGGTGTGGGGGACACAGCCCCCCACATTGGGGGGAGTGGGGGGTGAAGCCCTCCACATTAGGAATAGTCTGAAGTGCACGTGTGTTTTTTGGTTTTGTACCGGAACAGCGATTTTTTTCCCTGGGAAAAAAATTGCTGTTCTGAGTGTTCAAAGTTATTGCATTTTGAACTTCTGGGTTCGACATTTACGTAGTCGAACTTATGACAGTTTGACTATGTGATACAGACCCATCTCTGATGCTACTATAGGTTAAAGATGTACATGAGAATGCCCTTGGGGAACTACCAGCTATCAGAGGCAAAACATAATTACTTCCCAAGGGCCTTTATAACTGACAGGATCCCACTACACAGTGTTAATAAGGGTACATTTCCCAGAAGAATTAGAATGGCAAATGAGAACAGGCAAAGACAGAAAGGTGTGAAAGGGATGAGCATGCTGAAAGATATATTGATGGAGCAAAAGGAAAAAAAATATATGTAAACAAAGAGCAAGGTCCCTGATTTCACCAGGGATCTGGTGTTATCAGAAATGTATGTTTTTCTGCATCTAATGTAATGGATACTGAAATCCAGACTAGAAGTGTTTAATCAGGTAAATGATGGCATTTTAAGCACATGTCACTTTATTACTAAATAGCTTCTTTGCTGAGTTGTGGAACATTTTTATTTCATGTTTTTTTCAGAGGTGTATAGTATTTATAGCTTCACACTGATTATATCATTGCAAGGTTAAGTATTTGGAAAAAAAAATAAAAACTGATGGATTGCCTTCTGAACGGATCTATTTATTGTTTCCACAGATTGAAATAACATTCTTGTATACATCTGAAAGTGAAACACAACTGGCCTAATTTAGTCAAACATTCCCTGTCAGACTGAATGTGCACACCATGGTGCATTATTGACTGTACCAGATTCAGGTGTCAGGCTGTCAATCACACACATATTCATCTCCTGATGCACTCTGGCCATTAAGTACTGTATTTATCTTAGCATATCCTGGCCTCATTTTGTGGTGTTGTATCTAAAAGTGGAAAGCAATTTTGGTCCGGATGTACTCTATGCAAGAAAGGCTTGCTTTGTTGCTACAGGAATTACATGGTTCTGTTTACTGCAACTAGTGATTGCATGTTTTGGGCTATCACCTATTTTAGATCATCTGGTTTATTATATAGCAGTTTCAAGTACAACCAAAGCTGAGTATCCTCTTGAGGTTGCTATGTCAACTATATCATGACTTGTACAGTCACTCATGTATTTGCCTTGATGTATTACTTTATGTGCGCATTATCTTGTTTTTGCTGCTGTCTTGCTTAAGTCTTTTAATCAGAAGCATAGCTGTCTCAACCAACACCCTGTGCCAGTACCCATTAATAAGCACACCACCCCTCTGCTCTTCAAGAGAAGAGCCAAAAAAAAAACTCCACTCCTTCTATTGGCACACCAACCTGGTGACCAGATACATGACAAGCCCCCCCCCCTCCCCAGCCAATTATGTCCTGTTTCTGCATCCTGCTCCTGACCCTCCTTCCTTTCATTTTAGTAATAGAAAAAGCATCTTTTTTTCTTTTAAAATGTAGCAAACTGCTTGCTAGAAATTTAACAAACAGCTGCTACACTTCATAACCTGCATGCAGTGCTAGGGTATTCAGGTTTTAGTTAAAAAAAAAAAAAGAGAGCGAGATCTGTTCTTTCTAAAATGTACCCAACTGCTTGCTACAATATGGAGTGCTACAGCATTCAGGTTTGACCGCAAATGCAATACCAGCTTTTCTTTTAAGTAGAGTTGTCACCTTTTCAAATGCCCAAAGTACAAAACATACCCACAGTCAATGCAAAGAACATAACTTCATTTATTTGCCAAAATAAATGTTTATTTGTGTATTATTTAAGTTGCTTAGATTATTTCTTACAGCATTTAGGTGTTTTGAATACAAAATAACTGATTTATGCAACTATTAAAGAAAACTTAGGATATATTTTTTGTCCTAACATCTTAAGGCATTTGCCATTTTTTAGTTTTTTCAGCAGGACACAACTGTCCAAAGAGGGACTGGTAGTAACCCTACTTTTAAGCAATCCAGAATCAGGTTGATAGCGCTGTCAAACAGACAGTATTACAGCTCTCCACTTCTTTGCTTGTCAATTCTGGGCAATTCCAAAAATACTTAAGGATGTTCTAAATAAGGAAATCTTAATCATTCAGAAATGTTGGTCAAAACTTTCTTACAGATGTATAAACTAATAAGGATTATTATGTAAATGAATGAAGAACCTTGAAGGAAAAACAACCCTCAGCCTAGCAGTAAAACAGGCAAATAAATATGAGATTGCATTGTGCCACTAATCAGATCATCATCATCATTCCCCTTTTTCCCCATTTTCTATGCAGGGTTTAGGTGTCAGTTCAACTGTTGCGGCCTCTCTTGATTCATTGCCACTCTCCTAACTTCTTTCACTGTCATGTCTGACTGTTAAATGTCTTCTTTCACGTAATTCATTCATATCTTTGCTGAATGTCCCTGTTTCCTTTTGTCTTCTTCCTGTCTCTCCCAAATCTTCACCAAATCCTCATCTACTCATATGCCCAAACTACCGTAATCTGTTTTTTTTTACCTTCTCTGCAATTGGAATTACTGTGGCTTCTGTTCTGATGTCATAATTTCTTCATCCATACTATAGTGTGCATCCTATTTCCCATGTCCGGCACTTCATCTCCAATACCTCTAGCTTCCTCCACTGCTCTTCCTTCACTGCTCAGATTTTTGAACCATACAGAAGTACTGGTCACATCACTATTTTGTACACCTTACTTTCCAACTTCTTTAGCATTCATCTGTCACATACTCCCCTTGACTCTCTGTGCTAGTTGGTTACAACCTGTCTGACTTTAACTTTGACCTCTTCATTCAACCACCCCTCCCAGATAGTTGAGGTTGTTAACCTGTTCCACTACTTCTTCTTCTATCATTTTTCTGCTTCTTCTGATGTCTCCAATTTGCTGTCATGACAACTGTCATGTCTATACACAGTGTAATCCCATTTGTCTTCAGTTTTGCATTCCATTTCTGTATCATTTGCAGTAGTTGTTCAAAGTCTGCTTGCAATAACACATCATCTGCATACAGCAACTTTGTCACTCTCTCCTCTTCAGCCTGTTTGCTAATGCATTCCATTACTAGTATGAACTGCAGCAAGCTCAGACCTGAACCCTGATGTATTCTCAATTACAATGGGAACCCCTCTGTGTGTGATTGGTTTCCTGAGACCTCGTCTTATGCTTTCTCCAAGTCTAGGAATGCCCACTTGGGCTCCTTCTTCATTTCCAGCTTCTTTTCTGCTGTCTGTCTCACTGAAAACATTGGATCTGTCATAGTGCATCATGATCTTAATCTGAACTGCTCATCTGCAATCTTGCTTTCTACTGCTCTGCACATTCATTTATCAATCACCTTTTCCCACATTTTCATGCAGTGTATCAGGAGTTTAATATCCCTATACTGTCAACAGTTGTGAATGTCCCCTTTGTTCTTGTACACTAGCATTAGACTGTTATTCTCCAGTCATCTGAGATAAATGTTTCTCTCCATGCTACTATAAGTACATTTTCCCCTAAATCAACCAACATCTTAATCATACCTGCTCTGACCTCATCTGAGCCTGCTGCTTTCTCTGCCTTTATTTTCCTTAGTGCTATTCTTACATATTCAAAGCTGTTTTTTCCTCTTTCATCATAAGTTGTGTATGGGACAGAATAGCTTATGTGGGTTTTTTTTCATTCAGAAGCTGCTGAAAGTACCATCTGCCTTTGATGTCCTGTGGATTGGTGAATAGGTTGTTGCTGACATCCCTAAAGAATAGTGTCTGATGACTATCTTATTTACCTTTCTATCTCTCTTTGCCTTGCAACCCAATACAGTTTCTTTGTACCATTTGCTGAGTCACTTTCCAGAGGTTGTTATAAAGCCTCTGATGCTTTGTTCTTTGGTATTGCGTCTGTTTTCTTAGCCTCTTCGTTACCCTACCAGTATTCTTTATTTCTTTCTTTGCCTGGTCAGACTTTTTTGTCTTACACTTTTTCCTGCACTTTTTTCTTTTGATAACTTCCTGGACTTCTGTATTCCACCACCAGCTTTTCTTATGTATCTTGTTTCCATATTTGGCTTGGCCACATTTCTGACAGTCTTCACAGATGCTGTTTTGAGAAGCTGCCTTTCTTCTTTGACTCCACATATCTCCTCTTCTTCCTCAGGTACTAGAGCCCTGAATAATTCATTGAATTTTTGTGCTTTAACTGCAGTCAACTTTCAGATCTTCAACCTAGTCTCTGTTGACTGTGGAGCCTTCTCTGACCACTGTTTGCAGCTGATTTTGGCCACCAGTGACTTATGCTGTGGGCCTGACAGTTTCACTGAGAATGACTTTTCAGTCTCTGGTTCTAGCCCAATGTCCCTTCCTTACCAGGAGTAAGTCTACCTGAGTTGGATGTTGCCATCTCTTGTATGTGATGTTATGACTGTCTATCTTGCTCCACCATGTGATGTTCACAATCAAGCCATACAGAAGTCTAGAATGGCCTCTCCTTCTTTATTCTTGTTGCCACACTCATGTAAACCTAGGCAGTCCTCATATCCTGCTCTGTCTGTCCAGATATGAGCATTCAGGTTCCTCATTACCAAAACTAATTCATGTTGTCCTACTTTATCTAATAGGTCCTGCAACTGCTGACTGAATGCATTCTTTTCCTAGCCATTACAACCCTGCTGTGGAGCTCAGACTGAGAATTTGAATACTACCTTATCTTTACACTAGAGTCTGATTGTCTTAAGTCTATCACAAATTCTGATGACATCCCTCACTGTCTTTAAAGGAATTTCCCTCATCAAAGTTCCCACACCACTTTAGTCTGTCCTCCCTATGACTAGTAGACTCTTAATCCTAAGTCAGATGGCTTTGCTACACTGCCCTTCCACCTCATCTCTTGGATACACAGCCTGTCCAGTCTCTTCCTAACCATCATCTCATCCACTTATAAGATGTGTTCTCTCAGTGAACCTATATTCAGTGTAACAATCATTATTTCATGTTTGCAAAGTTGTCTGGTTTTATGTCCAGCTTTCACTCAACAGAGCTATCCCAAGTAACCCAGACTGGCCAACTGGACACCGGTTGGTCAGTCACTTATTGACCCAGAGCTGTTGAGCTTTATAGCATCCACACACTGGCCAATCAAGGCAGCTTTACCCCTCCCACTAACAGATTGCTGGTTTAGGAGTAGCTGTAGTAATCTGCTAATAGCTTTAAGTTCTTCTTGTAAGGCTTTCTGTTCTTTTTTAAATGCTTTGACTACTGCTCTGATGCACTAGACATGATGTAGCACTGTATATAAGGTTTCGATTTCGATTGTGATTAGCCAGGAGGACAATTTTCCAAAGTGTATTCAGAATCAGTACATCTTCTTTATATAGCTGAAAACATTACTTAGTAAGGACAAAGAGTCCCATTCTCCATCAGGTAACGCACAAAGTAATTTAAACACAAAGGTCAATCCTTGTGATTTTATTACACCAGAACACACTGAGGGTTGTTAATGTTAATTTTAACTGAGAAACTCATTTGCATTAAAATATAACCATTTTAATCTGCAACAGACATTAAAGCTGCACTCCCACAGAGCATAATTGATCCTAAACTAATTATTTTATCTAAAACCAAAGAAACTAGACATAGATGCCCCCCTCCGCATAGCAAATGCGCTAGGGTTAATTAGAAAACTTGACACTACATTAAAATTTTCCATCTTGTTTCAAGCCTTTTAATGCCATGGCTCTTTATGCTGATTTAACCCATTATAAATATTAACAAAACTATATAATTAGAAATAGCTTTTAAACTGGAAGAGACATCTGTCTGTTGCCCTCCTAAAAAGTTCTAAATAACTTTTAAGCACCCTGGCAATAACACCGTAACATATCCTTACATTAGCCCCACATCTTGACATTATACAACCATCAGCATCATATGCCGACAAAAGGGCTCAATAACACACCTCCTAATGTAATTTTTACCAAAAGAGTCTCCCGTCCCACAATAGGATCATCAAGGATCCTGAACTTATTTGATTCATTGCTCTATTAATTTTTTCAATATCTTATTGGTATGGCTTTTCTACTGACACATATGATGTTTTTTTGTTTTTACCACAAAGGGTTTAACTAAATTAGGAAGGCATCCCCCATCCTATAGTAGGAACACCATGGATCTTATTCCATATTACCACACTACCCATCAAACACTATAAAGGTTTTAACATTTGCTGACTGGGTTTGTCTGACTGAGCATGAGCCCTTTCTCAGCAGATGCTAAAGGAGAAAAGCTCCAAAACAGAACAAGTTGAAGATACAAATAATAATTAAGACTATACAAAGCTTTGAAGGCAGTCATTAATCTAAATACAGAAATTGTTATATATGCAAACTAAAATTTTTAATTGCCTACCCGTTCTTTCTAGGTGTTTGCTACTGTACAGAGCACTGCTAACCCATGCAAACATGCAAAATTTATAGCAGCACAGAAAAGACAGAAAAGTAGCTAACGAGCCCTCTGGCCAATAAAATGACTACACTATGAGTCCTTTTCTATATTTCCCAACTCAGATAGACCAGGCAAACACCTCCTACCTCAAGATGAATAAACCCAGTCCTGCTAATGTAAAAACACTATAGAAGTGACACACAAGTGCATTGCTACAACAAACCATTTAAACAACTAGCTGAAAATCACTCAAAGTAACTTAAAGGATATTAAATCAGATTGCTCAATGTGCTGTCTCTTTTAGTCCCTGTTATTTGATCCTGGTTCAAAAAGTAATCACCACAGCTTTAAAAAGTAATCCACTCTACTGTTTTACCTCATAGGCTTCCTACCTTTCTGTACTGTTTTAGTTTCAGTTTGAAAACCAAGTTGAAAAACCTCTAGCTGGCTCTTAATTGCTGATGTCACATCTGCCAGACCTCTTGCTGTAGTTACCAGGACATTTACTCCCACAAAGTGATGTATCCACTGCCTTATTTGCATGCTGTATAGAAGATACAGTAAACCTCCCAGATAGTGATGTCAGAGCGACCTTGCCCAGCCCACTCTATTCTAATCTAAATGACAAACTATAATTTCAATTATCTGAACAGCCCTACCAATATGTGACAAAGTACAGTGAGGAAGTACAGGCAAGAGTACAGTAACAGCTGCATGAACAAAGAGCATACATTTGCAATGACCATGCGTACACATTAATTGCATCTTTTTACATAGGAAGCAGATGTCTGTCACAATTAATAGACAAAACTACATAAGGTTACATGAAGTATGCAATACCTTAATCTTAAATTACCACTTAAAAAAATTGTGACTGCTGCCATGCAAGTACGTGCAATATATCATGTTTATAGTCTATCAGTTGTTAGCTATTTAACCAAATTGAAAAGAAAGAAACTGGGAGTTTGATGGTTTGCAAAGCAGTGATTTTTCCTAGTGCTATGGAGCTCAGATCTAAATTTGACAGGAGGAGGAATGCAAAAAAAAAGTGTCCCACTGTAAGGAAGGAAGGGCTGTGACAAAACAGTACATTAGGTCACCTGCTGTGAGCTGTCAATCACATGCAGATAATGGGTCAAATTACCCTTAGCACTTTAAAAGCTTGTGAAGGTAGGTGTGAAGGGGGAGGGGAGATACCTTGAAGAACTACAATTCAGGCTTCACAAAAGAAATTAAGTTAACATTTCTAAGAGGAAGCAGCAATAAAATGCACTTCTCGGTTCTGTTCTGTGGCATTTGCACTGATTGTGTTTGAAGTAGACATTGAAAAAGGAAAAAAATATTAACCAAAACTAGGTGATTACAACACAGCAGTGAATGCCTGTAAAATCAGTGCAGTGACAGGATCTTTAGGGAAAAATTGGCAGACATGATGCAATTATTTAGAGACAAACAATGAATTCTGGGATACATAGAGGCAGACTAAACAATCAGAATTACTTCAAGATGCCAGACCCCATGTGGTCAGATGCAGAAATTATGCATAAAATGTCTAAAAACCTGTAAATAGTCCTAGAGTGGTGTTAAAATGCAGAAAACACCAAACCATGATGAAGTAAACATGTTTTTTGAGTCTGTGGGTGTGGTTCTCCTTTAAGTGCAATTTAGCAATCAAAAATGCTTAGCTTTGCCTGGAAGGCACTGGATACAAGTAAAACACTTCTGGAATGCAGGCTAGGACTCCAAATTTTGCCTGAAAAATGAGCAGGAGAAATATGTAGCAATAGAGTTCTACCCAACAGCAATATTGGTTTGCTGGGTGAGTACTCAGTATCATGGATCTAGAGAAAACAATGGATGAGAAGAGTAGATAAAGAGCTTATACAACAATCAGTATCAATGAGAGAGTGGAGGGAGGAACTTTGGAAATCAGATTATCATAAGGAGTTTAGGCCAAAGACAAAGCCTTATTATAAAACAACAGAAAGAGCAAGCAGACTGGTTTCAGAGGCATACAATTAAATAAAAGCAATATTGTTGAAGCTCTTTCAGAAACTTTAGCTTAACATGTTAGTGGGATATGGGTAGACACAGAATGCAATCATAAGCAGGTAAAAGATGAGCAAAATGTAATAGCACTGAAGCTCACAGACTGGAGTAGAGACAATTCTCTCACTATAACCTTATACTGCAGTTTAAGATACCAGACTATACAGATATTTACCAAGAACACTGTTAATAGAAAAATGCAATAATAAATGACTAAGTCTCAAAATCTGGCTGGAGTAAACAGTTCTGCCACAAATGTGAATTAAACTACAAGACTATAGGCCAGCAAGGTTTAAAATACAAACAGTCTTTACAAGTAATTCTGTTTGAAGAAATAGAAGTGTAAAATAATCAGAATAATGTAGAAACATGATTTTCCCACAACTACTAATTAAAGTACAAGTCTAAGGTCCCGGAACAAACTTAAAGATGCAAATAAGTGGAACAAAGCAGAAAAGTACAAAGTAGTATTACCACACATCACTAAGTGCATCTCAAATATTTAAGCAGAATTGAAATCACTAAAATAATTTAATTCTCCTTCCTTTTTTTAAAAGGCTTGTTACTCACAGTTCCACACATCGACAAGTCTTGACTAAAAGACATTGGGTAGGGGTAGCTCTGCACTGAAAATAGGAAACTAGCTAGATAGCAATCCAATCAAATAAAGGCAGTAATGGACCTCTTTCAGAAACTTTAGCTTAATGTTTAAATGACAGTGTCTATTTAAAACCCAGTCTAAAAGAGAGAGGGTTGAGATATTGATTTTAATGTTTTTAGATAAGTTGTATCATTTAACATGTGACTGGTATGCTACTTAAATATAAGGGTGTTTTAAACAAATTTCAAATTTACAGGAGAAAGGTTAGTGAAAACATGTTAGTTTGTATTGATAGTCATTAAAGGTTTTTATTGCAGAGAACACTGGCCCTTCTTATTCTGTTTTGTTTTTTAATCCTGAAAAAATTTGAAACTCTCTCAAAATGTTCCACAACACTGAGATGCCATTTCTGGATTTACAAAGTACAAAATAATATGCTCTGCAATTAAATCCAACTTTTCTTGATTACCAATATCAAGTTATATCCTTGAATTTATGAGTCACTTATTTTCTTTGTCAGTGGCTCTAAATATAAAACACATAACGAAAGGGAAAGTAGACACCACTGCCTGGTTCCTCTGTTCAAACAGAACTTAGCAGAGGGGAACCATTCTCCTATCATGCTTGCCTCCAAAGCTTCATATATCCACCTAATTAACCTCATTATTGTATCAGGGAATGCAAATGCCTCCACTGTCCTACTAATAAAATCCCAGATTACTGTGTTGAATGCTGTCTCTGCATCAAGACCCACCAACAACAGCAGTATTTTTTTACATTCTGCTTCCCTCATTATCAGCATTGTTCTATTAAATTGTCACATGTTTTCCTCCTCTCCACAAAACCAGATTGATCCATATCTGTCAATATCAGTAACACCTTTGCCATTCTTTAAGATAGCATGGACATAAACACTTTATAATCATGGTTTAAATGGGTCTATATGAGGCAGGGTCTGATGGTCTTTACCCTCTTTGGGTAACATAGCCACCATAGATTTCTTCCCAGATGATGGTGCTTTCCCTCCTTTTAAAATACTGTTAAACAAAATCTTCCAAATCTTTCACTTTCTTCCCTGCTAACTTCAAAATTTCCATAGGAATACCATCTGCTCCTGGAGACTTCCCTGCAGATTTAGTATACATCACTATTTTTATCTCATCTCATCCTGTCTTAACTATTGGTGGTATAGCTCATCCTCCTCTAATCTTGGCATAACTAAGCCCTTCTGTAAGTATTTCCATTTGTGCTGTTTTTTGGTTTCCACATTCATCTTCTTTATACAACTTTTCATACAATTTCCCAATACTCTCTAACACTTCTGTAGGATCTCAGGTTTTTTTTCTTCATAAAAGTTTTTGTGCTCTAGAGTTGTTATCAAAAATAGTTGTTTAACAATAATCTTTCTAAACTCACGTGTGTTACCCAAATACACCCTTATTTTTTCTTTAGCATTTTGCAGTTATTCCACTTCTTTTTCTATGAGATGCCCCATATTCTGCAATGCTTTAAGCATCTCTGATCAGTACTAGCAAGAAACTACGATCCCTCATAAAATCATCTAAGGCCAGCTTTGAAAGAAAAATTGTACAAGACACTAAAGATAATCACAAGGCCTTCTTTAGTTATGTCAGAAACCTGGGAGGCAACTCCCAGATATGCTCTGAGTTAGTGCAAAATGACAAAAAATACACTGAACCCACAGACATTGCCAACATCCTGGCAGAAAGGTTCAGTGCAAACTTCCACCCCTTCCCCCCCAAAAGAGCAAATGTCTATCCCAACAGAGTGTAGCCTTCCTGAGATCACAGATGCACAGGTGAGAGCTGCCCTCTCCAAAGCAAAAAACACAGCATCAATGGGACCAGATGGTGTCCCGGGCTGCGTCTTACATGAGCTCCAAGAAGAACTAAACCCTCACATAAAGTCACTGTTCAATCTCAGCCTTACTACAGGATATGTACCCAAGGAATGGCGTACAGCAACAGTGGTCCCACTCCACAAAGGTGGTGCCACAACAGACCCCGGAAACTATCGCCCTATAAGCCTGACTAGCCTGGTCTGCAAAGCTATGGGGTGTATCATCATGGAAATCATAAACAAAGACATTGGGAACCTCCAGACACTGGATCCTACCTAATTCAGCTTTGTTAAGGGCAGATCTTGCCTCTTGAACCTGGTCAGCTTCTTTGAAACAGTTACCAAAGCCATAGATGAAGGGAAGGTAGTCCACACAACCTACCTGGACCTCACAAAAGCCTTCGACACAATACCCCACTCGGGCATCATAAATAAGCTCACCAGCTTAAATATCAACCCCTATGTCACAAGATGGGTTGCAAACTGGCTCAGAAATAGAACCCACATGGTCCGAATAGCAGGTGCCATGTCAGACTCTAAACCAGTTACAAGTGGCATCCCACAAGGCTCAGTCCTGGGACCTGTCTTGTTCAGTATATATTTCTCAGAGGTACAGGCTAACACGGGTGGACTATGGCTGACCAAGTTCGCAGATGACTGCAAACTGGGTGCCGTAATTGACTCTCCGTCTGACACAAGCATCCTCCAAAAGTGTCTCACAGAGACGGATAACTGGTGCTAGAGCCATGGCCTAAAGCTAAATGCCAAAAAGTGCATAGTCATCCCCTTTGGGAAAAACAAAGTGCCCACAAATTACTACACAGGTGGTAATCCATTAAGTACGGAAGAAGTAATTAGGGACTTGGGGATCCAAGTAGATAGCAATCTCTCCTTTGGCAATCACGTTGCCAAAGTGGTTAGAAAGACCTTCTATATAGCCCACCTTATCATGAAAGGATTCACATCTAGATCAAGAGAGGTCATTGTGCCCCTCTACTCATCACTTATCAGGCCCATAATTGAATACAATGCCCCATTTGGGATGTACCTTACCCGACACCTGCAGCAACTGGAAAGACCCCAAAAGTACCTCACCAAGAGGATCAAGGGGCTCAAACAGATGCCGTATGCAGCTCAGCTAAAGAAACTCCAGCTCTACTCAGTTGCGTACCACCTACTCAGAGGTGATCTGTGTCTGACGTATAAAGCCATGTCCAACCCAGAATTAATGGACATGCTTCACCTCAGGAAATCCAAATCCCTTAGAGCTACACACTCCAGGGACTTGAACCTCAGCACAGAAATAAATAAGACATGCTGGAGGGACAGATTCATATCCCAGAGGCTCCCCTCACTCTGGAACAAAATCCCAATCCATGTTAGGCAGAGCCCCTCACTGACCCTCTTCAAGAGAAATCTTGACGAGTGGATGGGAGAGCGTAAGTTTACCCCTGGGATCTCTCCTGTGTCCCTGCTTGACAGAGGTACAGTAAACTAACTTTGAAAGGGCTACCTTCTGTGACCTACTATACAGAGGCACAGTCAACTAATCTAAAAGGGTAGCGAATGCCAAACACACTCTGGCTAGGCTTATAAATGCCCTAGGGCAGATAGACTAGTATCAACCTATGAACCTATGAACCTTTGTTAGCCCCTGTAAATAATTCCTATTACTCCTTAACCATATCTCTTTCTATTTTATTTCTACCCTTTTAAACCCCCATTTTCATTTATTCCACTCACTAGCTATTCTTTCTGAAGAAATTTCTATCCTCCCTAATAACTCTTGAATTATTTCCACTACCCATTCCTTAAGTTCTGGTCTTTTTATCAGGTAGATGGGAAAGCACCAGTGCCTCATTTTTACTTCATTACCCTGCACTTTATCTTAGTTGTTTTACCAGTGAATGGTTGTTGGATGTGTGTTAAAGCTTTCAATTAAACACACATGTTCCTATGAAATAAAATTTATATGCAGTCTATCCCAGTTATTGTATCTCTGTCTGAGTTACTAATACTGAAATAATGTCTTCCACACCAAATGTTTTCATAAAATGTCTTCATAAATCTATCCTCTTTTGTTATATTTTCCATTCTAGGTCCCCTGATAAATCTTTCACTATTACAAATTAATTTCCAATCCCCACCTATAAGTAATATTCTCAGCTGAAAGCTGATCATTTCTCCCAAAATTTTCTTGAGCTCCATAACAGTAGTTTTTTTGTTGGAGTATAAATACATACCATTGTAATCATCCTCCCTTGCCAATAGACCTTACTACCAAGAATTCTGCCATTATTGTCTTTTCTTCTTCTTCTGCCACTATTGGAGCCCATCTAGCTATCAGTTTTATTACTCCTCTTTTCCTTTGTCCCTGGTATTCTGCTAAATAGCCATCCTAAAATCCTGTGTTTGTCAAATTCACATGCTCATTTCTTTCTAAGTGTGTCTCCTGCAGCATTGCTATTTGCACTCTGCATGTGTTGATATTATTCAATACTCTTTATGTTTGGTCTGTACCTGTAAGGCCATTTACATTCCAAGATAGAATGGCTGGAGTAGCCATTATGATAAAAATCTATTGTTCCCATACGTGACTGTTTTTTGAATATGTATTTCAACTTTTATCTTACAAGCACACAGTAATGTTTGGCAGGCTGCTTTTTATACAGTTGTTTCTTCTCATTTCCATTTGAATCTGTGTCATACTTTTCAAGATATTTTGCTTTAATTAAAACTCTCAAACAAAAAAATAAACACATTTTCAAATCACCCTCATCTCCTGTTATCATAGAACAAAACACACAAAACTATGTACATTTTTAACAAATGAAATTTTACCTGCCAAATAAGAACAATTGCACCAAATTCCCACCTATACCCACAGGCATAACCTAATCTAAAATTAAGGTTACCCATGTGAATGATCATGTTACAGCCTATGTTTCCACTTACAAGAATTGCTGTCTCTTCTTTTCATAGTTCTGCTCCCCTCCCAGATGTGAAAAATGGGTCTATGGTTAATCATGAAAGACAATATCCATCGAATGGCTTTTAAGTGAAAATTAGCCATTGAATGTGCTTTTTGTCATATAGGCTGATCATCGTAAATCCATTAATTGAATACTCATAGTTGGCCAGTTTCAGTACAGGATAGCAAACTTGCCCTTTCCCCACCATAGTGTGATCTCAGAGTTGGCATATATAATTAGTGGGGGGGGGGGCACAGCCCCCCCCCCCACATAACTAATGTGCAGTGTTAATCTAATCTTCCTGTTGTACTACTTCCTTATATATATGGCCAACTATGAGTATTCAACGACTGGATTTACAATAATGAGCCTATATCATAAAAAGCATGTTCTATGGTTAGTATTCACTTAAAAGCTGTTTAATGGATATTGTCTTCAATAATTTACCATAGACCTATGAAAAACAGCCTGCATGCTGCTGGGGGCTACTAACTCTTATTGACTTCCAATAATTTCAGGCTTTATTTTTCACTGAATTGCTTGTCATTTTACCTTTAGATTTTGCATTTCCCTCAGCAAAGCATGCTTAAAACTCTCAAAATGAATTGCTTGACACCTACAGACAGCTTGACTCTATTTAAGAGTAGTCAGCAATGAGAAAAAACAGATAACATCTTGCAGATGTTTGAAGGAATCTTTGTAAATTAAATTCAGAGTAGAATGTATAGAATTCCCCTACCTAACTACCTTCAGCTGCAGACTTCTTGTCTCACACTGCAAACATTAGAAATGGAAAAAATACAAGCTAATATTTTTGCAGATGCAAGGGGTTTAGCATTTTTCTTTGGTTTCATCATTTTGGGTCAGATTCCAAAAGAGTTGCTTTCAGTATACATGTACTGTGATTCCAAAAGACCTGCTCTCAGTATAAGTGATTTACTTCAGTGCAAGGCCTAGCTATAAACACCTTTTCACCAAGGGCCAGATTCCAAAAGACCTGCTCTCAGTCTAAGTAGTCATTTAGACTGAGAGCAGGTCTTTTGGAACAGGGTCCATTGTCTTATTTTTCAAGCCTAGTTGCTTTCATAAAATAGTTTATAGCTTAAGGCAAGAACAGCATGTAAAAGTAGTCAGCAATGAGAAATAAAACAGCTAACAACTTACATATACATGAAGGAATCTTTGTAAATTTCGTTCAGAACAGAAAGTAAAGAATTCCCCTAGATAACTGCATTCAGCTACAGACTTTCTGAGTCAAAGAACATTTAATAGTGAAGAAAGTAATATTTTAGCAGATGCAAGAAGCTTAGCATTTTCTCGACTTTCATAATTTTGTCTTATTTTTCAAACATATTTGCTTATAAATTAATCTACACATTCACAGTTGTAACAACAAAGGAAATTATCGTCTTAGTTCTTGATTGCCAATTCCAATATAATCACACTTTTTACACTCCCCACAGTATCCCAAGAGTACAGCACTATATTAATTAAACTTGCTTCTGTTCAGCCTTTTTTCTCTCTTGCTGTATTGAAAAGCCTATATTCTTACAACTAAAAAGGTACTTGCTTACTTTAACATCTTTAACACATACAACAGTCACTAAAAAGACTACCCCACACACATATTTAAAATACCCTTGTCTGCACAGTATATAAAACTGCTTTACAATATAGCATGCAGTTTATATCATGAAATGTTTTATACCAATACTAATAGGAACAAAAATTGTTTTACTTACAGTTACTTTTTTCCACTTTAGAGTCCACGCACAAATTTAACACAGTCAACAAATGTCCAGCCTTTTCTCAGCCACTTTTATTTGCACAGCCATATTTCACAAATATGATTGAAGCTTTATAATCTCACATTTATTCACTAATTTTAGTGTTGCTGGTCTTCTTCCTGATCACCTTTATCTCCTAGCACTAGACTTTGGTTCAAGTCCAAGGTACTTATGATTCTTCTTGTCAATTCCTGTGCCTTTTTCTGTCTCTCAAACATTTGCCTTTGGAGCAATGGAAAAGGTTTCACTGGCAAAGACTCTATATGAGCTTTATCATCAGGAAAAATGAGATGCAGAGTCCTCTTTTGCTTGCTGACTCAATTTTGCTGGGTAAACTTTTTTATTTACTCCATAGCCTGCTCTGCATCAAAAATGTCCTTGATCCTCCAGGAAGAAAATACTCTGAAGATAATTGGCTATAGCAGCTTAAATCTCTCAACAGCCCTGACTGCTGAGATAAATGTGCTTCTCTTCTGTTTAGTGTAAAGTGAATAATCATTTTCCACAAACATACTGCTAATTCCACTTTTTGATACTTTTACCTTCTGCCACAGTTTTGTCAGGCTCAGCTTTGCTAGTATTATTGCATCTTTATTAGTATGGATGTTAGCTGCTTTCTCATGTCCAGGTTTGGTGCATACACTTGATGTTCCAGCTCAATTAACAAATCCCATAGGGGAATACTAGTACAGTTGCTTATTTGTGCTTTCGTAAAGTTAATACAGTCTATTCCTTTCAGTTCCTCCAACACAGGAGAAAATCTCAGGTTTTCTCTGCAGACTTTGTCTTCTAAATCTACCACTTTTGAGAAGTCTCATACTCGCCAGATTTTTCTTCATTCCAACCTCTGATTTTTGCAGCTTTATCAGTTCACCTGAATAGCTAGTTAAATCTTTAGATTTTTATTTGAGTTGCTATATCCCTTCAGTGGTTCATTTATTTTAATCACGAGTACATTAGTTTTATTTTTCCTTTAAATTACTTGAAGCCATCTGTTGTACCAAAGACTGAACTGCTTTCTTTCTGAACAGCTGCAGGATCCTACCCAGCCAGTGTTTTAATTTCATCTGCTCTAGTTGATTTTCTTTCAAGTTCTCCAAATTGCTTCTTTGCTGGCATCCAGGCAATGTAATTTTAATCAAATAGTTTCAATGGCACTCCTTTTTCTCAGTTTCTGTTTTCACATTGGGTGAGCTGAAATTAATCTGCTGATCAGTGTACAACTATCTTGGAAATCCCAAAGGCTTTTGTTTTCATTCAAGCAGATGATGCTTAGCTCTCCCTATCATTCAGTCTCGGGTATGCATAGTCTGTTTTAGTCCCAAACATCCACTTAGCAGATGTCACAAATCTAATGGTATTCAGTAGGCCAAAGATGAGCCCTACAAAGGTGAAAATATCTTTTATATTTTTTCTCATCCCAGTGTGCTTTAGTTGTATATTCCCCAATATACATTTTTGGGTTCCTATCAGAAGACAGAAGATGCATTCTGTCGAATGCGTCTTGTCGAACTTCAAATGTCAAAAATGCAAAATGACAAAGCGGCATATAAGCAAATACTTTCCCTGGGAAAGAAGTTATTGGCCGCTTCCATCATTTTGCGTTTTTGGCACTGTAGTACGATCTCAGAGTTGGTATATTTAAGTAGGGGGTGTGGGAGCAAAGGCCCCCACTTAAAATAGTGTTTAGTGTGGTTTTTTTTGTTTGTTTTTTTTTTGGGGAACAGCGATTATTTTCCCTGGGAAAAAAATTGTTCTTCTGGTAGTTCGCTCTTTTTAGTTTTCAGTGTTTTGGGGTGGATATAACAGCGTTCGATCTTTTAATCATTCGCTGTTATAATATAGACCCACATTTTCATGGGGCAGAGAATGCCTTCATTTGGCTCAGCATGTAAAAAAATTGTTGTAATGTGCACTTGCAACCTACACTTTTCAAGACATGCCTCTGTTGTATATCAGACCAGTGTTTTTCCATCTTCATGTTACCTAGGATGTTAAGCAACTTTCCCAAATAGACAAAGGATCACTAAAGATTTTTTCCATCTGTGAAGAGGTGAAACTTCATCTCCACCCACATAGAAAATTATTGCCCCTGTAACCCAGACACTCATTGTGATCAACACAAGGGATACTGTACCTCCAGTAGGACAGAGTTCCTCCCGCCCTACAATGTCCCTCTTCCCATGGCCCAGTATGCAGCCAATTTCTGAATACAGTCAAACATCCTATTCCCATCTTCATAATATCATCCAGGTAATACTCAACTACCCTATTATAGGATTTATTACTACCTGATAGGATTATTACAATGTCCTTCACCTTGAGCTTGCTGGAGATGATTGTCATCTTCAGCAGATGACCGAAATATTACAGTATGATTTCTTTTAAGGAAACTTTATGAGATAATACATTTCAATCAGGCAGCATGCATTGCAATGATTGATTTTTAGATGGTGTATAGTTGAATGGGCATGCCTTCGTTGAAGGTTGGGCGTCGGGCTGGCAATTCAACACCATAAAAACCAACTGCCAATCATTAGTGGACCGGAATTCTGCTGTGGCGACCCCTAACCGGGAAAAGCCGAAAGACAAACAACAACAACAACATTACCAATATCTTATGATATTTTATTTAGAATGTATTGATATAACTATATAATAAGGGTAACACCATAAAAACCAACTGCCAATCATTAGTGGACCGGAATTCCGCTGTGGCGACCCCTAACCGGGAAAAGCCGAAAGACAAACAACAACAACAACATTACCAATATCTTATGATATTTTATTTAGAATGTATTGATATAACTATATAATAAGGGTATACGTTACCCAAAACACATGCTGAGTCCTTATGCTGCTCTATACTTTATTATCTCTGCCATTACCGGGACTGCTAAAAATTCAAAAAGTTAATTCTTAAGTGGCAATGTGCTGGTTATTCACTTCTGTTGTGTACTGCATTGTGAAAATCTCTACCCTTGGAGAGTTGAGAGTTTCAGGACATTGTTCATTGATGTTTAAGGCAGAAATAAAATGTCTAATTCTTCAGGAAGCATTTGATTTTAATTAATTATGTAATCGTTGGTTTAAATACTCAATGCTAATTATTCATTTGTTTATTAATTCATAACTGCTACTCATCGTAAGACTACTTGCAAAATGTGCAAGTACAGACTATAAAGATTTGCAACATTAGAAATTGTCGTTAAGCCATCTCCTATAAGAAAGAGTGAGATAATGAAGGGCCCTTAAGACAGCTGGAATGTAATTAATCCCAAATAAAAGTCATGTTTTGCGAATCTGCCTCAGCCAAAACATATGTCTTTTTTAAATAGGGGAAATCTTCACTGAATGGCTCAGCAGTTGTAACCAAACAGGCAACTCAAAAATGAAAAACAAGGTTGCATTTATTTTTATGCAGTTTACACTACCGGGAAAAGCCGAAAGAAGAACAAACACTATCTTGTGATATTTTGCTTAGAACGTATTGATATTTAATTGTGGAGATCACCATTTTTGGATTCCTATTATACAAAAACAGTTTTGTATAAAATAATGCCCACATAATAATTTAAATGAAGAGCATTGTGAGTTACTATTGGATATAAACAAATGATATCATCCACGCATTGACTCTATGTAGTAAAATGCAATACCATGAGCATGCCATCTGGCCACAAAAAAAAAATTCAAACAAATGAATGGCTTACTGCAAAATGTGAGGTAAAGTTCAATTATTTTTGACTGTTATTTAACAACTGTAAGTAGTTTTCAGTTTGAACTTGCAGGGAATGTTTATCTAGCATACATAAAGTGTTTGTGGTTTACAGTCTGAAGGAAATTAACACAGTGCTGTGCCTACACCAAATTTTCTTTGCTTCCCCTCCATACTCCTATTAAAAAATCCAAAATTGCATTGCACAGTGGTTCATCACTGTTTTACATGGGATCAAAACCTGGTATGCTTAGAATGTCTGATATTAATTTTGGTTGCTTGGAATTGGCTTACAGTCTGGATTATATATGAGGACAATTGTTATTGAACCATCATCAAAAAGACAAAAATGGGAAGTCAGAAATATGTACCATTGGCTGATATCTCAAAATTCATATGAGATAGGGTTGCCAAACTTGCACAACAAAGGGCACAGGGCATCCTTTCCAGAGAATTATTGTGGACTGTGTTTTATGTATTTCATCCATTAGAAAAATGTTTTGATTTTTTTTTTACTGAAATAATTCAAAAACCCTTAGTATGAGATCTTAAAAATGTAAGACATGGCTCTAAAATATACATCTGGAATTGATGCATACTCACACACTTTGCATAACTGGATGCTTAAAACATAGCCTTCCACAGTAGTCTGTGGTGAATCTGACTTCAGTTGCCTGCTTTTCCTACAGACGTCAGTGGGACTTTTGGAGAATTATTTTGAGTATGTCATATTCCCCGAGTAGAATTTCCATTTTTCCAAATGAATGCTAATTTTGGAAATCACTTGTGCTAATGTCTCTGACACCCAAGCGATGAAGAGCAGAATGTAAAAACAAACTTCAGACTGATAATATGTAATTTAAACACTCGGAAAATTTTATTTAAAGTTAGTGACTCAAGCTGCATTGAGTACTCCAGAGTTATCAGTTTATGACCTAGAGAAAATAGTCTTCTGCCTCACATTTATCTTAATCATAAAATAAAAAAATGTTCTTCTGTGTTTCATTCCCTGTATATCCATTACAGTTCATCACCTTCACTTGTTACGTCTCTTTATTATATGGTATGTGGAGTCAGTTCCTCAGTGTCACCAGTTCTACCACTGAATCCCTCCACTGAAAAATTAAGAAACTGAAAAACTACATTTTTTGAATACTGAAACAGAGAAGATGATTAATTGTCATCTCACACACCCTTATAACTGTTTCATGGTGGACTACACCTCTCAACATCTTGCTGCAAGAAGTCTGGACAAAACCAAACATAATGGAGGAACAAAAGACCAAAATCATGGACAGGTTTTAAATATTGCTCTTACAAACTCAGAAAGCTGCTAGAATAACACGTTTTGTATCAGCATGCATTTTCTGAAAGGTATGACGTCTGAAATTTAAATCCATCTATCCATAACCCCTCTTCCCATTTTTGCACTTTGGGCCAGGGTATCACTTTAGTAGTGATAATCATCTAGAGCCAAGGTTTACACCACTGTTTGTCATTATTTAATGACTTTGGTCCTCAGTGATTTGCCAGAAAACCACAAATTTTATGAGCAACACACCAAACGTATGAGGCAAAAATCTGGACAGTTGAGAGGTATGCTGTGAACCCACCCACCTTACTCAAATTTTTCAAATAAGATATAGGTTGTTCTCTGTGCTTGGATTAATAACACATATGTAGCTTGAAAGCTGTCAATGGATTTAAAATCAGCAACTATATCAGCACTATTTGATTTTGAGACGTTCACAAATAGCTAATACTTGACTGTTTATTTAGTTTGTTTACCAGGGTAGTACAGTGATCGCTGTAGACCATTTGCAGTCACAGCCCAGGTGAAGAGATTCACAAAAAAAAAAAAAAAACAGAACACATTAAAAAACACTTTGTAATCACAGAAGGTAGATAATCTCACAGGCAACTGATACTATATGTAAATAATATTAACAGAGTAGAAAATAAAACGTGAATTAATTTTAGTAATAAATGTAAGAGGGAAGCAACAGCTAAGAACAGAGGATCAAAGTAGAAGTGATGCTGGAGAGGAGGGAGTTAGGTTTATGTGTCCAGTGGAAAGGTACTTGCAGTCACATTTTTGATGAAAGTGCCTTTTGAGCTGAGCTCTGAAGGTGGGAAAAGAGGAGACCTCTTTAAGGTGAAGGGGGAGCGGTTGCCAGAGTTTGGGTGTAAAAATGGAGAAGGAATGGTCAGATGCAGAGGTTATAGGGGGTGGTTTTATTATGGAGTTTGGCTGCAAGAAGGGGAAAAGCATGTGGCTGAAGTAGTTTGAAAACAAGAGACCGTAGGAGTAGTAGAACTCTGTAGGAGACTCATAGCTATTTGGCCTTGGAGAGAGTGATGCAGTGGTATTCCTGGGTGGAGGAATTGGAAATTAATTGGCAGATTTTGTTTTCAATGGACTGTAAAGTGGAAGATTTTTTTTTTTTATAGAGGCTGTGGCTATGATGGGGAGCTCGTATTCAAGTTGAGCAAGAAACAGTCCTTTGCCTTTTGCAGCTCTAGCTGGTCTGGAGAGGAGGGGGGATATTTCCAAGACCAGAATAAAAGAGAACTGATCTTTTTCCTGGTGTTTTCAATGTGGCTTTGGAAGTTAAGTGACTGGTCTAGCCATAAAGCTAAGTATTTAAAGGATGCGGTTGTTTCTAGTGGGTAACCATAGAGATCTGCTTTTTCAGCTTTTAAAGGTTCCAAATATCATACTTTTTTAGAGGGGTTTAGGAGTACCTCATAGTTGTTTAGTCAAGCATTAAGGGAGTGAAGATCAGACTGAAAAAGAGTTTGAATAGCTGAATTTGAGGGACTGGATCAAAGAATAACCATGTTATCTGCATAAAGAGTAATAGGAAGGTTAGGGTGAGCAGAGGATAAGGTTAATAAAGATTGAAAACAAAAGAGGAGCAAGCATGTATCCTTGGGGTACTTCTCTTATAAGAGGTGCTGATGGCAATAGGAATGGCCCTAATTTGACTCTGAAACACCTATTTGTTATGAAATGTTGGAACCAGATGACAATGTTGGGACTAATCCTGATTTATTGGAGGTAGCGAATGAGCAGGAAGTGATAAGCTAGATTAAAAGCGTTGGTAAGGTCAATGAAGAGAGCTCCTGAAAAGTTTCCTTTATCTATGTTGAGAAGGATCTCATCTGTAAGTGATCATTGTGCTGCCATTGTGCTCCAGCCAGCCCAGAATCTATGCTGTTTAAGTGTGAGGAGGTGGTACTGTTGGATGTAAGTGGACAGTTGGTTGTAGATTAGTTTTTCAATTATTATTTTCAGTTATTTTCCCAAGTGTAAGGAGGAGGGAAACAGGGCAGAAGTGGGAGGTATTTACTGGCGGAGCCTGTTTTGGAAGGGGTTTAACCACAGCAGTTTTCCATATATCTGGCATTGTATTTTGAATTAAGCAGAGCTTATAAATATGTAGAAGAGGTGTGGCAAGGAAGCCTTTACAGAGTGATATAAACCAAGGGAGTCAGTTGCCTCCAAAAGGTTGTTCATCCAGGGATATGTTTTCTAGAAGAGGAACAAGTGCTTTTTGTGTAATTTTCATAAAATAGAAGAGGGGGATAAAGGGGGGCTAAATGAGTTAGGGGGATGTAGAAGTTGCAGTAAGAAAGAGTTAACTAAATTATTTGAGAAAGTCATAGGTTGAGAGTTGGCCTTGAGAGGTCTGGTCAGTGATAGGAGAGGAGGTGGGATCAGTGGACTTATGGCCTGTGAGAAGATTTACTTCCTGCCAAAAATGCTTGGGTTTGCCTAGAAGAGCAATTTGCTTGATTTTGAAGTAGTTGGTTTTGTGCTTGCATATGGTTTGTTTAGCTAATTATGTAGCAAAGTAATGGATTTACCTTTAAAATGTCACAACAAACTTGTGCGACTGTTTATGTATTTGACCCAAAATGTTGGAAACAACAACCACCAACTCTAGAAAGTGCGACCATGGTACTCAGAAAAGTTTGACACTCAGAGAATGTCGAATTTGAGCGAAACCACTTCATGTCTAGATGTCTGCTATGAACGTTTTGCAGGGTGGATGCCCCCCTGCACCCCTCACACCGCCTGCTAATTTTATATACTAACTCCAAGATTGCACTACAATGAGGGAAGTAGTATATGTCCAGATCCCCACTGTACTACGATCAACACTCAGAATGCCGAATTCACATGAACTAATGCACACTGGCATTCGCTCTTTTGTGAATTCGGCAATTTATAGTTCATTAATACAAACTTTTGCAAACATCTTTTTGCACATCTGACTGTCGCAGATGTGCACTTCAGTATTTTAAAGGTAAACTGAAGTAAAGGCAGTACAGTTTTCTGGTGAGAGTTTTTGTCTCCATGAAGATCACACATTGTCCCTAAGTTTAAGCAGAGCTTTTAGTTCAATGGTTAGCCAGGGCTTTTTGTTGTATTTGAAAAGGTGCTATGTGAGATGGAAGAATTTGTCTTGAAGTTGAAGGAGGATATGTGCTAGTGTTGTTGCAGCCAAGTTGGGGTTTTGCAGTTTGGTAATGGGAGACCAGCAGAAAGTTGCTAGATGTATTTTGAGTTGTCTGTATTGATGTTAGATCTAGGTCTGAAGGTAAATAGCTTGGGGGCAGTTTTGGTGACTGATGGCTAATCTGGAAGGTTACTGAGCAGTGGTCACTGAATGAGGGTGGAAGAACAGATATATTTGAGATGATGTTAAAGTTGTTAGTGGTTAACAGGTCAAGGAGGGAGTGGTTGTTGGTTTGGAGATTTGGACGAGTAGTATCATTGACTAACTATATAAGGTTGATATTGACTAGGAATTCAGCAATGTCGTTACTCAGGACAGAGGTAGTTTAGGTTAAAATCACCTAGAATAACAATATTTTTATAGTTTGGGCAGCTGAGTTAAGAATAAGGGATTTAAATTTGTTAAGAGAGGCTGGAAGAAGAAGGTAGGCAACTGTTATTAGATGGCTGATCTTTCTGGAGGGAAGTTTTAGAAGGATCCAGTTGGGTTCTGAGGAGGCATTTGCTTGTGCAATGACAGTTGGTCTAAGGTTGTTTCTATAAAGAATGAGAGTGGCTCTGCTTGTCTACTGCCAGATTTGGTGTCTTGGAGGTATTTGTTGGAGGGAAGTAGATGCTGAAAATTAGGATTGTTTTGTTTAAGTCATGTTTCAGTGACAGTTGTGATGTCGAGTGAATGGGTTGTATGAAAGGTGTTTATCTGATCAAGTTTATCACAGATGCTTTGGGCATTAATTAATGCATAGGAGAGGGTGGAGGTACTGGGGAAGGTTATGGATGTTATGTGGTGGGAGGGGCCTGGGTTGGATTCAGTGTTGAATCTGAGAAGGAGTATAAGCAGGGTAGGGATGAATTTATAGAGGTGTTTAGAAGTTTGATGTGATGTTGGAGCTGAGTGAGAGTGGTAAGTGGTGAATGGGGTGTATAAATTGGTGGAGTAGGTCTTAGCATTCAAGTGAGTGATTGTGGCTTTGTGTTAGTCTAGGATAGAGTAGGTTGGGAGATGGGAGAAGAGATTGGGTTAATGATGATGTAGTATAATGTATTAAAGGAAAGAAGAGTAAGATGAGAGGGAGAAGCATTGTGCAGCGTGGAGTAGAAAAGGTCTTCTGAAAGTAAGTGGTGGGAGTCTGTGAGGATGGGAGTGGACCAGAAAGTGTATATGGGAAGGTGAAGGGGTTAAGAATGATGAGTGTTTCTTGGTGGATTTATATTAAGTGTGGATGGTGATGAAGGTGTATGGAAGTTTAAGATGGGAAAATATCATAATGAGTTGGTTAAGGAAGTAGAAAGTAGGTTTAGTGAAGTTGTGTGTCCCTTTATTGAGTGGGCAGAAGTGGGGGAGAAGGAGGGTGGAGATAGTGCTGTGTAAATTGAAGAGCCCGGGGGTGTGGGTGGGGAATTGCTGGTGGGAGAGCAGCAAAGCAGGACATACCTTCCCCCCCTCCATCTGGAATCAATCAATGAATGTGTGCAAGGTGAATGCAGGAGATATACTGGCCACACATCCCAAGCTCAGCAGTGTTCAGACAATAAATAAATAAAGGGGGGGGTGGAAAAGGGGGTGAGAAAAACTAACCAAAACTAGGCCCCCTTAATTGTTAAAGCTATTGGTATACAACTTCAATATCAGAAACAAGTATTCAAGGTGAACTTCAGATTTAACAAACTAATGAGACTGAGTCCCCCTGCAGGCTCTTGAGTAAATGTAGCCTGTTTCTCTAGGTAATGAGGATGAGCTATTAAACTGCAGTATACCAAAAAGAGGCGTAAGGAAGTTTTGAGCCTTTACATTCTTATTTTTAAAAAATATGGAACAGTGTTTCAGTAATAGATTTGATCAGGAAAAGACATGCTTTGACAGACTTGACAGTAGCGACCAGAAATTGCTTCTATCTTCAGTAAAAACACAAAAAGGGGGGTTCAGAACCAACCCAGAATTCCCGATGTGCAGTCAGCAGGTAACACTAGAGGAAGTGCAGCTATACAGAGGACAATTTCAAGGAAGGCAGCCCTCACTCAATTCTATGACCTAGCAGTGAGGGGGTAGAAGACAGAGTAATCTAAAAGATCAAAAAGAAGAAAAACTGAAGAAGAAAAAAAGAGAAAAACTGAAGGTGTGAATAGACTCAGTTTGCATGGGGTGATTTACAGAGTGCTCTGGTAAAGTACACTGTTGCATACTTCCATCCATCTAATGCTGTCAAGACATATCTGATTTCTATAGTGACCCCACAAACAGCCACTGCCACCCACAGAGTTTACTAGGCGATCAAGAAACACAACTAGACTGTGAGGCTTTCTTCAGTATCTCACACACACACACACACACACACACACACACACACACACACACACACACACACACACACACACACACACACACACTTAGATTTAAAATCCACCTACTACATGTCTTTTGGATATGGAATGTAACTAGTACCCAGAACAAACCCATGCAAATACAGGGGGAACATGCAGACTCCATACAGATGATAAAGCCAAGAACTGCATAGGAGAACCCCGTGCTATGTGACAATGCTACTAAATGTTCCACTATTATAGTATGTAAAATTGCAGAATGGTACTAAGTAAACAACTTGTCTTTTCCCACCAAAACCATGAGTAGTTTCAGTACTGTGTATAACAAATTTGTGATATAACACCTTGAAATTGCTCACACCTTACTGCAGTTAGCCCATGGTATTTGGTCAGATTTCATGTATAGCACATCAAAGATGCAATATTATAGGGAAGGCAGCAAAGATATATCCATAGGTTTATATTAGGCTAACAAACACTAGGGCCCTTAAAAGCCTAGCTGTGCAATTCATATGTGACCCACACATTTGATCAGTGTAGGACATTGTGTTTAATCTCTGTATTCTTTTTGTAAGGAATCTTTGAGGATGTTCCAGTTGCTGCATGTGTCTGGTCAGGTACATACTAAAGAGGGCATTATACTCCATGATGAGCCTGATAAGGACCAAGTACAGTGGTATGATGACCTCTCTAGACCTAGATGCCATGCCTTTGCTTATAAGTTGAGCAACATAGAAGGATTTTCTTACTACCTTGGACATAGACTAGGTTACTATCTACATGAATTTCCAGATCCCTGAATAGTGAATCAACTTTTAAGGGTGTTTTATTGAGGATGTAGTTACCCAGGGTAGCATACTTCCCAAAAGGTATTATAATGCATTTCTTGGTATTGAGTTCTAAGCCATAGCTTTAGCACCAAGTGTCTGTCTATACAGACCTTCTTGAAGGGTGTTTTCACCTTGGGTGAATTTAATGATTGCTCCCCATTTGCAATCTGAGAATTTGGTTAGCTAGAGGCTTTAGACATTGACTTTGGCATCCAAGAAGTAGATACCAAAGAGGAAACTGGTCAGCACAGAACCCTGAGGGCCTCCACTGGTAACCAGCTTTTTTGTGGATTCGGCCTCACCTATTCTAACCTTCTGGGTCCTATCAGTGAGTCAGATAGCTATGCAGCATAATTTAAAAGGGTTTATACCTATTTTTGTAAGTTTGTTGACAATGCCCAAGCGGGGTATTGTATCAAATCCCTTAGCCAGAACTAGGTAGGCACAGCTTTCCCTTCATCCATTGCTTTAATGACTTTTTCAAAGAAGTCCACCAGATTCATTAAGCGTGACCTTCCTTTGACAAAGCCAAACTGAGATGGCTCCAGTGTCTGGAGGTCTCCTATGTCCTTGTTGATAATTTTCATGATAATTCTTTCCATGGATTTTCAAATAAGACTAGTCAGAGACTAATTGGTCTGTAGTTTCCAGAATCTGTTAAATGTCTTCCTTTATGAAGGGGGGGGGGGTGACTGTCACAGTCCTCCAATCACATGGCACAAAGCCTGTTTTAGAAGTATAGTTAAAGCATGACTCCAGGGGATCTGATAACTCATATTTTAGACTATACAGAAGGCATCCTGGGATGTTATCAGGGCCCACTGATGCCATATTCTTGACTTTAGTGAGTGCAGCAAGTACATGCTCCCTAGCTATACTTGGAGGGGTTATGTTTGAGAGTATCACTGGGGGGATGGCTGGGGGGATGGGAGGGGTAAAGTTGGAAATAAATTTGTCTGCTAACAGGTTCACTATATTGCCAGGCTTGGTGAATGTAGCAGCATTGACCACCACCACATTGTTGTGTGCTACCCTTGAGGTTTCTGACAAAGCTGTAGAAGGCCTTATGGTTATCTTTCACCTGGGAGGATATCTTAATCTCAAAGCTGGCTTTGTTTGACCTAATTAGCACACTTAGTTGCCTATTTACTTTTATGAGAGACTTTTTATTTTTACAGGAATTACCCATCCTGATTTTTGCAATAATTGTTTTTCTCTTTTGTAACCAAAAAAGCAGAGTAAAAATGCTACAGGATGCTGGATGCCTCAGATAAACACGAACACCAACAAGTTATATTCCACAGATTTAATATATAACTGTTTAAAAAGATGTTAGATTAAGCGCTTTCATCCACATGCAATGTGGACTTTTTCAAAATAACATCAATTAATGAATTAGCCTTTAAATATTAATTTTGGCGCCAAAAATTTAAAAAAAAACGGCTTCATTTAAAGAAAAAGTACATTTATCTTAAAGCAATACATGTCTATAACAAATGCATTTGAAATATGGAAGAAAAAGGCAAACTGGTTCCAACACAGCACTCTTTAATAGCAACACAACAAGGTAAGCGCTTTCACGGATTACATCCGCTTCCTCAGACCAAAATATTAAAACTCCTTGTTTTCAGCTGATATAACTGTTTTTTATAGCTTGTGTGTTGCTTAACTCAAAGTTCCCTTAATTTGACCTGTTAATAACAGACTGCATTTAAATTGGAAGCTGTGTACTGAGAGACAGCCTTACAAGACTATCTGCAAATATATAGAGCTGAGTATATTTTTCTGTATTATTCTGTATTATAGAGCTAAATTGTTGCTTAGATATCTGTTGTCTTACTGTTCTGCAAATATACAGAGATCAGTATATTTTTTTGGTTTTAAAATTTGCACTGTGATTCCTCACATCTCTGTTGAAACTGTCTTTTCCACCCCCCCACCCCTTCCTGTTCTTGGTTGTAGTTTAAATTTGGTGGCTTTTGCAGTGCCCGCCCCACTGTAGATTTGATCTAGGACACTGCCCCAGTCCCATCTCTTTACCGCATTCTACCTTATAAACCCTTTCTGCACTTGCTTTTAGTACTTTTTAAATTTAATTACATTTTTTCAAACTGTGTGTGGACTAATATTGCTACATACTCAAGTGTGCCAGCTTACACTGCATGTGAATTGTTTTTACTACTGTTTTTGCTACTTTTTCTGAAAAAAAAAATTGTAAGCCTGTTTCCTACCTTTCCTGTAATTAGTGTTCCAGATACAGATTTGCTGTATCCAGGACTGTTTATAAGCTTCTGAGCCCCCCAAGCCTTTCTGTGTTGGAGGGAAGCCTTCTAGCTTATCAGTGGGAGTGGTAAGCATTAGGTAACCTGTCTACCACATAGGGAGTGGTTCTGGCCCAGAATTTGTAGTTATTGGCCGTTTGGGCGGTCTTCCATCTCTCTCAACTTTCTAATTTGAAGGCCTGCATTTGCACTTGTTTCTGTCCTGTAACTCCTGGGTCCATCTCATTTGCTCACTCAAAAAAAAAATAAATAAATAAATTGTTATCTGCTTTTACTGTATTTGTGTTTCTTCCTACTTTATTTTGCTTTTGTGTCATCTTAAAGGTACTCAGTTGTATTTATTACTGCTTGGTGTAACTCATTCTAAGCCTTTTAGTTTAAGCACTTGGGCTTCAGACCAGTTGTTTTACATTAAGAAGGTTTGTGGTCTGCACTGTAGTGGCAGAACAGGTAGCTTACATCCTTCTAAGTTGGGAACTGCTGATTGAGGGCTCAGTGTCTGTTATTCTAAAAGTGTATTAATTCTGGTTTAAGCACTTGGGCTTCAGGCCAGTTATTTTACATTAAGAGGGCTCGTGGTCTGCACTCTTGTGGGAAGAGAGGCTGGACTCTGCCCTTCTGAGCTGGGAATTTCTGGTTAAAGGCTTATATGCCTGCATATTTGAACTGCTTCTTACTGAAATTGGCACACCTTGTTTGCTGTAGCATAGACTAGATCCAGGCCTGCTGAATCTAGCTTTGTTTGTATAACTTGAGCACTAATCCAGGCATTCTTTAAAGTACTCAATTGTATTTATTACTGCTTGGTAGTAACTTGATTAAAGTGTAGCTATCATTCTAAGTCTTTTGGATTAAGCACTTGGGCTTCAGACCAGTTGTTTTACATTAGGAAGGTTTGTGGCCTGCACTGTAGTGGCAGGACAGGTAGCTTACATCCTTCTAAGTTGGGAACTGCTGATTGAGGGCTCAGTGTCTGTTATTCTAAAAGTGTATTAGTTCTGGTTTAAGAACTTGGGCTTCAGGCCAGTTATTTTACATTAAGAAGGTTCATGGTCTGCACTCTTGTGGGAGGAGAGGCTGGACTCTGCCCTTCTGAGCTGGGAATTTCTGGTTAAAGGCTTATAGTGCCTGCATATTTGAACTGTTTCTTACTGAAATTGGCACACCTTGTTTGCTGTAGCATAGACTAGATCCAGGCCTGCTGAATCTAGCTTTGTTTGTATGCTTGTTGTTTGTTTGCTTTTATTTCCCTGAAACGCTAATTCCACCTAAAACACGGCTTTTCAGTGCTTCTGTGGATCCCTAGTGATATCTGCATTGCTTACTGTACTTATTTCCTTGTTTCACTTGAAAGAAAGTTACTGTTTGTTGTTTTTGCATTTAAGTTACCTGTAACACATTGCATTTAAGTTACCTGGCACTTGCTCACTAAAGCAATTATATAAGTCAGCACTAAAAATTAAAAGCACTACACCCTCACAAACTCCCCTTCAGTACTTTGTTCACCATTGGCCCTTTTTTTCAATTATAAAGGAATTCCCAATACTATCCTAGCATGTCCAAAGGTCAGTTGTCAATCTCCTCTCCGGTCCAGCTGGTGAATCTGGGAATCTTGAGGCAATGTTACAACTGCCTCATGTACACAGACAACCCTCTCCTCCTCCCAACAAATTCCAACACATGTGAGAGATGCAACCATATAGCCAAACTGGAAGCTAAGCTCTCTCAACTCAGTACTGGCGTAACCAGTCAGGAGGAGAAGGAAACCACACTCACTACAATTCCAGTCTCACATAGACCTACCACGACAGCAAACCAAACACATAAACACACAAAAACATACTTGGAGGCTCTAAATAAAAATCTGCCTAAGCAGCAGAGACCTCCAAAGCAGACACCCAAGCAACCGCTACCCCAAAATAAAACACGTGCAACACATAGCTCACAAAGCCAGTGTGCCGAACAGTCACAGCCCTTAAGGCTAAACAACACACCTGATACACTTGTAATAGGTGACTCTATTGTCAGGCATAATGACGTCCCGCTCACCAGGCTGAACAAGGAGAAGGTCACGGTGAGTTGCCTGTCGGGCGCTAGGATCCGCCACATAACACAAGCACTCAGGTCACTCCAAGGCAAGTACAAATATGACTCAGTCATTGTCCATGCTGGTGTGAATGACCTGAGACGTACCTCCCTGGACTACATGAAAAGAGACATAGAGGAGCTCTCTGAGCATGTAGCCCAGGCCGGTATGACCCTGACCTTGAGTAGCATCTTATCCTCACCAAGAATGATGCCAAAATATGAAGACAAGATGATCAATTTCAACAATTGGCTTAAGTATCGGTGTCATTCAAAGGGGATCCAATGCCTGTCAGCCTGGGATGACATCCTCGACAAGCCACGATGCTTCGCTAGGGACGGCTTGCACCTGTCACCCCTGGGCTTTCGGATACTGGCAAAGGCTCTTGCTACCCCCATAGTGCCTTTTTTAGGCAAGGCTCAAAAGACAAACCCACCTCCATAGGTATCACAAGGGATAATAAACTAAGAGTAATGCTACTCAATGCCAGAAGTCTAAACCTCAAGATGCACGCACTCGAAACTCTCCTTAGCATGGAGAACATCGATATCTGTGCAGTAACAGAAACCTGGTTCAAGGATCCCTAGAGCACCCCAGCACTGCCAGGTTATACCTCATACCATGCTTTTCGGCCCTAAAACTTGGACCAAGGGAGGGGGAGTATCAATATTCATCAAAGATACCCACACCTCCAGGTTGGTGGAACAGCACGAAGCATCAGAGACTATCCATGTACAACTAACAGTGGGTAAAACTGCCTTCCAGTTTATAGCCTGCTACAGACCACCCTCCCAAACCCAGGAACCCCACTCGGCCTTCCTGAGAACACTGGAAAATATGAAGGTCTCTCCAAACACCATTATATTGGGCGACTTCAACTACCCAAACATAGACTGGGAGCATTACTCTAACTCCAACACCCTAGCCCAAAGGTTCCTAGAATTTATAAACTCAAATGCTATGGAACAACTTGTTACCACTCCCACAAGAGGGGAAAACATACTGGACCTGATTATCACCAACATGGGGACTCTATACTCCAGAACAGAAGTGTATCCCTCACTGGTAAGATCAGACCATAAACTAATCTCACTGGATATTCACATCCCGACCCCACCCCCTGCCCAGAAAACCACAGTGAAAAACTTCTCTAAAGCAAATTTCACACTCCTCAAAACCGAGGTGGAATCCTTCAAAGCCCCCGGGCCTGTGGAAAATATGGCCCAGACCGCAGAATCCTTTATAAACGCTTTCTATGAACACCTTCAGGAATGCATGGATCATGCAATCCCAAATAAAACCAAGACCCAATCCTTCAAAGGCAGACGTCCTGTCTGGTGGACCCCAGCCATAAACAAACTATACAATAGAAGGAGGAAGCTACTAAATGATAGAGCAAAATCCCAAAAAGGGAAGGCATCTCTGATCAGTATTAGCAAAAAACTATGGGCACTCATAAAATCGTCTAAGGCCAGCTTCGAGAGAAAAATTGCACAGGACACTAAGGATGATCACAAGGCTTTCTTTAGTTATGTTAGGAACCTGGGTGGGAATTCCCAGTTATGCTCAGAATTAGTCCAAAATGACAAAAAATACACCGAACCCACAAACATTGCAAACATCCTAGCTGACAGGTTCAGTGCAAACTTCTCTCCCCCCTCCCCACCAAAAGGGCAAATATCTATCCCAGCAGAGTGCTGCCCCCCTGACATCTCAGATGCTCAGGTAACAGCCGCCCTCTCCAAAGCAAAAAACACAGCATCAATGGGACCAGACGGTGTCCCGGGCTGCGTTCTACATGAACTCCAAGAAGAGCTAAACCCAAACATAAAACTACTGTTCAATCTTAGCCTTACTAGAGGATATGTACCCAAAGAGCGGCGTACAGCAACAGTGGTCCCTCTCCACAAAGGTGGTGCCTCAACGGATCCTGGAAACTATCGCCCCATAAGCCTGACTAGCTTGGTCTGCAAAGCTATGGAAAGGATCATCATGGACCTCATAAATAAAGATATTGGGAGCCTACAGACACTGGATCCTACCCAGTTCGGCTTTGTTAAGGGCAGATCCTGCCTCTTAAACCTGGTCGATTTCTTTGAAACAGTCACCAAGGCCATTGATGAGGGGAAGGTGGTCCACACAGCCTACCTGGACCTCACAAAAGCCTTCGATACAATACCCCACTCGGGCATTATAGATAAGCTCACCAGCTTAAATATAAGCCCCTATGTCACTAGATGGGTTGCAAACTGGCTCAAGGACAGAACCCACATGGTTAGAATTGCTGGAGCCATGTCAGACTCCAAACCATTTACAAGTGGCATCCCACAAGGCTCAGTCCTGGGACCTCTCTTGTTCGGTATATGTTTCTCAGAGGTACAGGCCAACATGGAAGGACTGTGGCTGACCAAGTTCGCAGATGACTGCAAACTGGGCGCCATAATCAACTCTCCAGCCAACACAAGCATCCTCCAAAAGGGCCTCATAGAAACAGACAACTGGTGCCAGAGCCATGGCCTCAAGCTAAACGACAAAAAGTGTATAGTCATCCCCTTTGGCAAAAACAAAGTGCCCACAAATTACCACATAGGTGGTAATCCATTAAGTACTGAAGAAGTAATTAGGGACCTGGGGACCCAAGTTGATAGCAATCTCTCATTTGACAACCACGTGGCCAAAGTGGTTAGAAAAACATTTTATATAGCCCACCTAATCATGAAGGGATTCACATCTAGATCAGGGGAGGTCATCGTGCCTCTTTACTCATCCTTCATCAGGCCCATAATTGAGTACAATGCCCCTTTGGGATGTACCTTACCAGACACCTGCAGCAACTGGAAAGACCCCAAAAGTACCTCACCAAGAGGATCAAAGGGCTCAAACAGATGCCATATGCTGCCCGGTTAAAGAAACTCCAGCTCTACTTAGTGGCATACCGCCTGCTCAGAGGCGATCTGTGCCTGACGTATAAAGCCATGTCCAACCCGGAATTAATGGACATGCTGCACCTCAGAAAATCCAAATCCCATCGAGCTACGCGCTCGAGAGACTTGAACCTCAGCACTGAAATAAATAGGACATGCTGGAGGGACAGATTCATAACCCAGAGGCTCCCTTCACTCTGGAATAAAATCCAAGTCCAGGTTAGGCAGAGTCCCTCATTGACTCTCTTCAAGAGGAATCTTGATGAGTGGATGGGAGATCATAGGTTTGCCCCGGGTATAATTTCTGTGTCACTGTTAGACAGAGGCACAGTATACTAACCTCGAAAAAGGGCATAGCAAAGTTAATTTAAAATGGGTGGCGAAAGCCAAACACACTCTGGCTAGGCTTATAAATGCCCTAGGGCAGATAGCCTAGTATGAACCTATGAACATCTTTAAACATTCTAGCAGCCAATGAGGCACACTAATCACTGAACCAATTTAACGCATTCATTGCCTTGTCTAAGCAGCGAAGAAAACTAACATCAGTGTGTAAATCAGCAACACTATAAAACATACATTGCAGCTCAAAAATTTCTAAGTATATAATTAAAACTGACTCTGGTCTATCACATAAACATAAATATAAATTCTAAAATGTATCAACATTTAAATATACTAATATATATATATATATATATATATATATATATATATATATATATATAAAAATAAAATCTGTCTAAAAATATGGATATAAAACTGGTCAATCTTGTGGACATATAAAATAAAAACCATAGCAAAGATATATATAAGAAACCAAGGAGATAAGCCTGGTACTACTTGGTCAATGTTTCAGTGCTCTAGCTTTTACAAAGGGCTTCAGAGACACCTTACTATTGAGACCTGGTGGTTTGTCAGCTTGATAACGTATAATCCACTTCTGTTCCACTGATTCTGTCTTATTATTGATGTCACCACCTCTAATACTATCGTGTATGACTTCTAGAACAAAAAATTTAAACTTATGTGCAGTGCCTTCTTTCACAACATGCATGGCCAACGCACTTGTTTCCTTAGCATTCCTAATGTCTCTTAGGTGTTCTAAAATTCTCTCCTTGAAGGCTCTATTTTTTTGCCTATATAGAATGAAAAACAGATAGTACAGAAACAAAAATATACAATGTGCTTGGTATGGCAATCAGCATATAAAGTGGTGCTAATCTCAAAGCCTAATTGTGGATGTACAAAAGTGCCCCCCCCCCCCATATATACACACACAAGCCATACATCTCCTGCATGGGTACGCACCCATTCTGTCAGATTGTATAGCATTCTGTCTACCCTTGGATTTGTAACATAACTGGTTCTTAAGAGATTTGTTATTCCTGAATGTAAAACTGGGTTGGCAACCTATAACATCTTTGAGTCCAGGATCAGTCAAGAGAATATCCCAATTGCTCTTAATAACATCACATACCATGCACACATTGCTAGCAAAAGTTAGTGGCATCCTAACCCCTACAGTACTACTGGTGATAATTTTAGATGGAGAATCGACAGATCTGCCAACATCTCTACAATCTCTTAAGAACCAGTTATGTTACAAATCCAAGAGTAGACAGAATGCTGTACAATCTGATAGAATGGGTACGTACCCATGCAGGAGATGTATGGCTTGTGTGTGTATATATGGGGGGGGGGGCACTTTTGTACATCCACAATTAGGCTTTGAGATTAGCACCACTTTATATGCTGATTGCCATACCAAGCACGTTGTATATATTTGTTTCTGTACTATCTGTTTTTCATTCTATATAGGCAAAACAAATAGAGCCTTCAAGGAGAGAATTTTAGAACACCTAAGAGACATTAGGAAAGCTAAGGAAACAAGTGCGTTGGCCATGCATGTTGTGAAAGAAGGCACTGCACATAAGTTTAAATTTTTTGTTCTAGAAGTCATACACAATAGTATTAGAGGTGGTGACATCAATAATAAGACAGAATCAGTGGAACAGAAGTGGATTATACGTTATCAAGCTGACAAACCAACAGGTCTCAATAGTAAGGTGTCTCTGAAGCCCTTTTTAAAAGCTAGAGCACTGAAACATTGACCGAGTAGTACCAGACTTATGTCCTTGGTTTCTTATATATATCTTTGCTATGGGTTTTATTTTATATGACCACAAAATTGACCACTTTTATATACATATTTTTAGACAGATTTTATTATATGTGTGTATATATATATATATATATATATATATATATATATATATATATATATATATATATTCTAGTATATTTAAATGTTGATACATTTTAGAATTTATATTTATGTTTATGTGATAGACCAGAGTCAGTTTTAATTATATACTTAGCAATTTTTGAGCTGCAATGTATGTTTTATAGTGTTGCAGATTTACACACTGATGTTAGTTTCTTCACTGCTTAGACAAGGCAATGAATGTGTTAAATTGGTTCAGTGATTGGTGTGCCTCATTGGCTGCTAGAATATTTGCCTTTTTCTTCACTATTTTGCTGTGTGCTACATTGGTTCCTTTATCGGTTCAGAGGTTTGTTCTGACTTCACTGCATGTGAAATATGCATTTAAAATCCATGTGTACCAAATAATACTCAATTTCCTTATTATATTGCCATCAAAATAAATATTTAAAAGGCTAATTGATTAATTGATGTTATTCTAAAGAAGTCCACATTGCATGTGGATGAAAGCGCTTAATCTAACATCTTTTTAAACAATTATATATTAAATCTGTGAAATATAACTTGTTGATGTTCGTGTTTATCTGAGGCATCCAGCATCCTGTAGTGTTTTTACTCTGCTTTTTTGGTTACATTGTTGTTCGAACACTATTGTGTTTTTCTCTTTTGTCATATATCCTGTTTAATTTGGGATGCCACCAGGGTGGTTATATTTCTGGAGCTAGTTCTGGGAATTCTTCTGGTATGTACAGCAGCCTCTATGCAGCCATTGACATGATTGTACAAAGTTTGAGAGAGCAATTTAGCAGAGGCTCGTGTGTTCCCAAGTTTTGGAGGGGCATTGAGTTTTGATAAACAATTACTTAATAACAGGCTATTTGCCTTGGAAAAGTTCCTAACTGTTAGTGGTTTTAAAGGGATTATGAAGCTGATGGTGGTGCTGCAGTAGCATTATCGCCTCACAGTAAGACGTTGTCCTGTTAGATTCTCAGCTAAAGCGTCTTCTGTGTGGAGACATGTGTGAATGGGCGTACGTTCACTGAAGGTTGTGCATCAGGGCTGGCAACTCGGTACGTAAAAATCTATTGCCAATCATTAGCGGACCGGAGTTCCGCTGTGGTGACCCCTAACCGGGAAAAGCCGAAAGATACAACATGAAGCTGATTTTGATTTTGAAGGAGACAGTTTCATGGTCAGACCTTACTGGGGAGGATGAGACTGGGGGGGGGGGGGGGAGTGCAGTGTTCTCCCATATTTGTGTGTACGAGGTCCAGTGTGTTGGAGCCTCTAGTGGGCGTATTCACTATTTGGTTAAATGTGTTTGTGTTTACAAAGTCCAGAAGTCTCTGTTCCTGTAATATTCCAGTTTATAATGGGGTAATTAAAGTCTCCCAAGAGTAGGGTGTTAGGTTGGATGGAAAGTGTCTCCAGTTGGTCTGAGTATGCATTGTGAGCTTTTTTGGACTGGCAAAGACATGGTAAGGGATTTTATCTATGGTGATCTGCATGTGGAGGAACTCCAGCATGTTGTCCTGTTTGGCCACCCTAGAGGTATGCTTGTTACTGATGTTTATTGAGACACTGTTTGCCCTTGTCTGTGCAGCTACCACTCTAAAAGTGTGGAAGGCACTGAAACTTTGCACTGCCAGGGTACTCTTTGCCAGTTTAGACCATGTCTTGGTAACTGTACAGATATCTTTATTCATAAGTGTGAGGATGGCTTAGAATGAGTGTAGTTTTTTTTATTAAGACTTCTGGCATTGAGCAGTAATACCTTGAAGTTCTGTTGAGTTGATTTTGCTATGTTGGTAGTTTTGTCAATTTGGCATTGCCTAAAAAAAGCATTATGGCGTAAGACAAAGCTTAGCCAGTATTTGAAACTCTGGAGGGGGAAGGAGCAAACCATCCTTGGCAAAGCACCATGGTCTGTTGACTATGTCCTTCTCAACTGACAAATACTGGATCCCCTTAGAATGAAAACAGAAAAACAGCCAGTTGTTGAAATCAGTCATTATTTGCTCATATTGTGGTATCATCCTCGATGATGGAAATATGATGCTCGGTGCCAGACTCATACAAGGCTGAGACACATAGTCTGAAAGCTTCATAATGTCTATCTTCATATAGTCTAGGTAGGTACATCTCAGGCCATTTACACCTACATAGACTATGGTGGAATCATTCTGGTGCCTGTGGCATAATGACCTGAGTGCATTCGTGATTCAGCAGGTTCTGGCTCCAGATAAGCATCTAACGGTTATCTTCCCCATGTTTAGGCTGGTTAGAGGGGGATCAGTATATCTTACAATGGACTCCCCTATGATGAGAGTCGTGGGAAGTATGTTTGCTTTCCTTAGGGGATTGGTGTTTGGGGCTTCATTGAGAGTGACACTATGTGTGGTGTTAGATGGTGTTTTTCTGAGTGCCTTTGGGCTTGCTGAGGCATTGCTTTAACAGTGGGTGGTCTAGGTGATTTTTGTTGTTTAGAAAGATTGCTTTTAAGTGTCTCAGCATATGATATATGTGTCTGTTAACAGTGTGCTGTGTGAGGTGAGTGTTATGTGTGTGGTTTCGGCAACTTGATGTGGACTTGTATGTGAGTGTTTAGCCTCCAGTGTCATTGTGTAAGTATGCCTCTCACATACTGTGTCTGATTCTTTAAGGATTAAGCGGTCATCAGTAAACATGAAACAACTGCTACCTTGTCTCAAGATGCCCATATAAATAAATCAGCTTGTATGAGCTCAGCAGGATCCTGCCCAGGTGTCCTGTAGAGTCCTACAGCACCAAAGAGAGAATAGAGAGACTTTGGAGTGTTTAAGTACCATTTTTCTGCTTTTACTTGCTGTTTATGGTTAATTCCACATAAACACTCGGTTTCTGGTGTTTACTGATACTCAAAAAGCTCATTTGTAACTGCATTTGTACTTATTTACTGCCTGCACTTTTAAAAAGTCATTTTTGTCTTAAATTGCATTATTTAACTGCTATTGACTTCACACTCAAGTGCGATAGCCGTTTCTGTACTGCAAAAGTGTTTTTTCTGCTGTATCTGTTTTACTTTTGAAAAAAAAAAATCTTCTTATTTCCCAACTTTCTAAGCTAGAAAAGTTTGGTTTTCAGATATTTGCTGATACCTGGACTGTGTTTAAGCTTCTGTGTTGCCCATACCTTACTTGGATAGAAGGAAGTTACTCTGTTCACCAGTGAGAGTGGGGAGCTTTGAACAGCCTACCTGTCCTTGAAGGAGTGGTTTCGGCCCAGAAATTTTAGTTTTATTGGCCATTTTGGGCTAATTTCTATCTCTTTCATCTTTCTGCTATAAAAAATGCATTTGCGCGGTTTTGCGCATAGCAGCTATCTAGGGTTAAACTATTCCCGGCTCTACAGAGTCTGCTCTTCAGTTTTTCCCTTAGTACTAGCCAGTTCTTCCAGTTCTAGTACTCAAATCAGTGCTTTCAGACTAGCACTTGTTCAGAAAAAGTGACAGAAGCACAAATAAACTATAGTACTCGATCCCCAACATTTGTTTGTAGGTGACAGTCAAATTATTCTCCCCCACCAGCTTAACAAGAAAAAGTTCCTCAACCCATTCAGGCATGTCCAAAGGCCAGTTCCCAGTGTTTTCTCCTGTTCACCTGATGAATCTGGGCATCCTGAGGCAATGTCACAACTGCCTCATGTACACAGACATCCCTCTCATCCTACCACACGACACCAAAATCTGAGAGAGATGCACTTACACAGCCACGACTGGAATAGACAGTCAAGAGGAGCAGGTAACAACCTGCAACACCCCACTTACTACACATAGACCCACCACACCTGCAACTGCAAATCCCACACATAGATACACAAAGACATACTCGGACGCTCTAAATAAAAATCTGCAGAAACAACAGAGACCTCCAAAGCAGACACGCAAGCAACCTCCACTCACAAACACACTGCAACCAACACATAACCTCCAAAACAAGTGTGCCACACAACCACAGCCCATAACATCATACCTAACACACTTGTAATAGGAGACTCCATAGTCAGGCACACTGATGTCCCACTCACCAGGCTGGACAAAGAGAAGGTTGCTGTCAGCTACTTGTCGGGCGCCAGAATCTGCCACATCATGCAGGCACTCAGGTCACTCCATAACAAGTACAAATATGACTCTGTCATTGTTGATGTTGGTGTAAATGACCTGAGATGTACCTCCCTGGACTACATGAAAAGCTCTCTGATCATGCAACCAAGCCGGGTATGACCCTAGCCCTGAGTAGTATCTTACCCTCACCAAGAATGATACCTCAGTACAAGAAAAAAAATGATAAATTTCAACAATTGGCTAAGCTTCTGGTGTCATTCAAAGAGGATCCAGTATCTGCCTGCCTGGGATGACATACTCGACAAGCCACAATGCTTTACCAGAGATGGCTTGCACCTGTCACCCCTGGGATTCAGGATACTGGCCAAAGCTCTTGCCACCCCCATAGTGCCTTTTTTAGGCAAGGCTCAAAAGACAAACCCACCACCGTAATAAGTGCAAGTGACACAAAACTGAGGGCAATACTGCTCAACGCCAGGAGTTTAAACCTCAAAATGCACTCACTCAAGGCTCTTCTCAAAATGGAGAACATCGATATTTGTGCAGTAACTGAGACCTGGTTCAAGGCTCAAGAGAGCACCCCAGTGATTCCAGGCTACAACTCATACCACACATTTCGGCCACAAAACCTGGACCGAAACACCAAGGGAGGAGGCGTATCCATATTCATCAAGGATAACCACACCTCCAGGCTAGTTGCAAAGTATGATGCCTTAGAGATCATCCAAGTGCAACTGACAATGGGCAAAACTGCAATCCAGATTGTAGCTTGCTACAGATCACCATCCCTGCCCCAAGACTCCCATTCCTCATTCCTCAAGGTATTGGAAAACATGAGGGTCCAACCAAACACCCTAATACTGGATGATTTCAATTACCCAAACATCAACTGGGAAAACTACTCAAGTACTAATACTTTTGCTCAGTGCTTCCTGAAATATATTAACTCAAATGCCCTGGACCAGCTTATCAACACCCCCACAAGGAACAACAATATACTGAACCTGGTCATCACCAACATGGGGGACAAGTGCTCCATACCCGAGGTAAATTCCTCGTTGGTTAGATCAGACCATAAACTCATCACCCTCGATATCCACATACCACCCTCTCCCCCCCAAGGAAACCACAGTGAAAAACTTCTCCAAAGCAAACTTTATGCTACTTAAGACGGAGGTGGCAAACTTCGTAACTCCCATGCAGAATGACAATTTGGTCGAATCTGCTGTAGCCTACACAAAAGCACTCTACAAGCCCTTACATGAGTGCATGGACCATGCTATCTCGAACAAAACCAAGACCCATTCCTCCAAAAAAGGAAATCAGTCTGGTGGACCCCAGCCATAAACAAGCTTTATAATAGAAGGAAGAAATTATTACAAAAAAGAGTAAAAACCCAGGAATGGAGGAGCTCCCTGACCAACCTTAGCAAAAAGCTAAGATCCCTTATAAAATCCTCAAAGGTGAGCTTTGAAAGAAAAATTGCAACGGACACCAAAGACAACCCCAAAGCATTTTTTAGCTATGTCAAGAACCTAAATGGCAACTCTCAGATCTGCTCTGAGCTACAGCATAATGGTTCAAAATTCATAGAACCAACTGATATTGCCAATATACTGGCCGATAGATTCAGTGCAAACTTTACCCCACCCTCACCCCCTAAAGGGCCCATATATATGCCAGAAGATTGCGCTGCCCCCTTAATCACAGACACCCAGGTGAAAACGGCACTTTCTAAAGCAAAAAACACAGCATCCATGAGACCAGACAGCATCTCAGGCTGCATGTTACATGAACTCCAAAATGAACTAATCCCTCACCTAAATACCATGTTCAACCACAGCCTCCTCAGGCTATGTGCCCACTGAGTGGCGCATGGCAATGGTTGTCCTGCTTCACAAGGGAGGAGCCACCACTGACCCCAGAAACTATCGGCCCATCAGCTTGACGAGCCTCGTCTGCAAGGCCATGGAGTGCATCATCATGGAACTCATAAACAACAACATTGGGAACCTACAAACCCTATACCCTACCTAATTTGGTTTCATAAAGGACAGGTCATGTCTTCTAAACCTGGTTGACTTTTTCGAGATGGTCACCAAAGCAATCGATGAGGGGAAAGGTGGTCCACATAGCATACCTTGACCTTTCAAAAGCCTTCGATACCATTCCCCACTCGGGAATTATAGACAAGCTCACTAACCTAAATATAAACCCCCTACATTATAAGATGGGTTGCTAACTGGCTCATGGACAGAACCCATACAGTGAAAATAGGAAATGCTAGGTCCGACTCCAAACCTGTGACAAGTGGAGTACCCCAGGGCTCAGTCCTGGGACCTCTCCTGTTCAGTATTTACTTCTCTGAGGTACAAGCAAACACAGAGGGACTATGGCTAACAAAGTTCACAGACGACTGCAAACTGGGTGCCATAATTGAGACCCCTACTGACGTAGATATCCTTCAAAAGGGTCTCACTAAAACAGATACATGGTGCCAAAATCATGGCCTCGAGCTAAATGCCAAAAAGTGCATTGTCATCCCTTTTGGGAAAAACCAATTACCTACAAACTAGCGCATAGGTAGCAGCTCACTTAACACAGAGGGTATGATAAGGGACCTAGGGACCCAGGTGGATAGTAACCTCTCCTTCGATAACCACATCGCTAAAGTGGTTAGAAAATCCTTCTACATGGCCCACCTTATCACAAAGGGGTTTGCATCTAGAAAAAATTTATTGTCCCCCTCTACTCATTACTCATTAGACCCATTATTGAGCACAATGCCCCATTTGGGATGTACCTTACTAGACATCTGCAACAACTGGAGAGGCCTCAAAAGTACCTCACCAAGAGGATAACAGGCCTAAAACAGATGTCCTATGCCACCAGGCTAAAAAAACTTCAACTGTACTCGGTTGCATACCAGCTACTCAGAGGTGATCTCTGCCTGACATACAAGGCTATGTCAAACCCCGAATTGCTGGAAATCCTCCACCTAAGGAAAACCCAATCTACCCGAGCTACACACTCTAGGGACCTTAACCTGACCTCAGCAATAAACAGGACTTGTTGGAGGGACAGATTAGTGTCCCAGAGACTCCCCTTGCTCTGGAATAAGGTCCCCATATGTGAGGCAGAGTTCCTCATTAGAGCTCTTCAAGAAGAATCTTGATGAGTGGATGGAGAACAGGAAATTCACCCCGGGAATCACTTCTGTGGCCCTGCTCGACAGAGGCGCAGGTAACTAAATCACATGGGAGGAGAAAGCTGAAACATTTTGGCTAGGCTTAATTATGCCCTAAGGCCAATAGTCTAATACCTACCTATGAACCTATCAAGGTGGCTATAGAGAAGTTAGGAAATTGCATAGCCATACTACCCAGTCCTTTGATTTGTGAGCTACAAGGGGTTGGTGTATTGAGGTTAGAAGGCTATCAAGGGTGCTTTCTTTGTGTAGACTAATAAGGGTGCTTTATTGGGGCAGATTATGCTAAACAGTACTAAATTCTACTAACTTTAATGTTTACACAATACTAAATTCTACTAACTCTAAAGATATTGCCACTCAAGGTCCAACTAGCTGCTCTGAGCTTGTTTGCGTGCAAGGTATTTGCACTATATTGCTGCTTTACAGGTTACAGTTTTATGGACCGTTCTACAGAGAAGATTTACTTACAAGGTGTTTGATACTACACAGGGTACTGCTAATCCACACAAACATGCAAAATTTATAGCAGCACAGAAAAAAAAAGCAAATAACTAAATAATGAGCCCTGTGGTCAATAAAATCATTGCACCATGAGTCATTTTGTGTATTTCCCACCTCATATAGACCAGGCAAACACCTCCTGCCACAAGATGAATAATCTCAGTCCTCTTGATGTAAAAACACTGTAGAAGAGACCCACAATTGCAATGCTAACACAGACCACTTAAACGACTAGCTGGAAATCTGTTGCTGAAGGTAACTTCAAGACAGTAACAGTGAAAGGAAAAGCATTTTTTTACCAAAAAAAAAACAGTGAAATGCACACATAAAAACAGGAAACAAAGCAATCACTCAAAATAACTTGTGTGATTTAGCAGTCAAAGGTATTTAACTTTGCCTAGATGGCACTGGATATGAGTAAAATACTTCTGGAATGTAGGCTAAGACTTCAAGCTTTGCCGAGCTCCAGAATAGTGAGCAGGAGGCACTATATATTAAAGGAGCTTTACTCAAGAACAATACTGGTTTGCTGAGTGGGCAGTCAGGATCGTGGATCTATAGAAAACAATGGAATTAAAGAGTACATAGTTTATACAACAGTCAATAGCAATCAATTGGTCATTCAATTGGAATCAGTGGCAAGATAGTTAAAAACTCCTCCCCACAATACATTACCTAATCTCTTAATCATGTCTCTGCACGCCTGACAACCTCTATCCTTTTATCCCACTGCCAATCCTTCACTTTTCCATCTAAAATACTTTTTCTTAAACTCTAGCACTCTACCACCTGTCCCCCTGATCAGTAACTCTTGTAATCAAATTGCTGTTCCTTATATTATTCTCTCATATTCTAGTACTAACCTCCACTTAGCATATTAGCACTTTCCCTTAAACTACACAACTCCAGCACCAGTCTCTAGCTTCCTACTTAACCCAGACAGATATAATAGCTATTCTAATATATCTCCTAGCCTATTTAGTCTCTCTCTATTAGTCTGTCTTAAATATAGAATACTTCACTGTGATCAGCCTCCCTCAAAACAAAACATCCACTCATACCAACCCTTAAAAATGATTTCAAATGTTTGCTTCAGTACACCAGAGATTCAACTGTGTCTTTGCGGGGACATTCACCCAAACTCTGACCCCACAAATCTAAACCCATACCTCAACACCAGTTCCTGCAAGCCCCACAACATCCCATAAGCAATCCCTCTTCTAATGCATCCTTTACTCCTTAGACAAAGACATTTTACACCCAATCCAATTCCTTTACAGACACACCATTCTCTCACTCTGTCAAGCACATCTTCAACTAAAAGCTAAGTCTGGTAACATTAAATTTTCATGGTATTTGTAATAAAATCACAGATCTACATGCCTGGATATCACTCTATCCCCCAGATATCCTATCCATCACTGAAACATGGCTTAAATATAATACAAAAGATTTAAAAATACTGCCTCATATATACCCATAAATCCTATCCATCACTGAAACATGGCTTAAATATAATACAAAATATTTAAAAATACTGCCTCATATATACCCGTAAATCCTAGCCATCACTGAAACATGGCTTAAATATAATACAAAAGATTTAAAAATACTGCCTCCAGACTATAACATTATAAGGACTCACTAACCCCACAAAAAGGAGGTGGAGTCACCCCACTGTACCGTAGCACCTATAACCTCTCCTCAAATTCCAGCTTCATCCCCAAATGTCACTAAGCCAAAATACTTACAACACTTTTAAAGCTAAACTCTAAAAAACACGCTGTATTATTGTACTTTACATCCCCTCTGGAAACAACATACCTATACTCAAAGAATTTCTCTCCTGGTTATCTAGTACTGTTACTTATGAAAAAAATCACTCTGGGTGATGTCAGTATTGACTGGCAAAATGTAACCTCTGACAGTCCCTCATCCTGCATGACTCTATTTGCTCTAACTCAATTAATTATAACACCTACTAGACACAGCAAAAGCAATAAGGCACAATTCTTCACTGGATTTTAGCCTCAGACCTCAGTAAATATGCTAACAGTAGAATCTATCCTAAGTCCCTAAGTGACCACTTCCCTGCATACACACACACAATTACCATTCATGACCCCAGTACCCACCAACTTAAACCAACCAGGAATCTCACAAAGTTTAATAAAGATTCATTCAACAATATTCTAAGATCCTTCAACTGGTCTATACTAAAACCTCTTCCTTTAGATGATGCAGTTACAACTTTTAATACCTTTTTTCAACACCCTACGTAATCTTGCCCCTCTACATATAAAAAGAATAAAAGTAACCCACCCCCCAGCTATCCACGCTTACCAAAAATATTATATGCACCAGAGAGAAGGCTTGGAGAGAGAGGCTAAATAAAAAAATAGTGATACAGGGAAGTTCATAATCAAGTTAAAAAAACAAATATACGAAGATAAGAAACAGTCCTATGACCAACCGCAACTTAATCATAAAAATGATCCAAAAAAATAGTGGTCCTCTCTGTTCACACAGTGCTCATTCCTCGCTTAACTTGCTCAAAAAAAAAGTCTGTATTCCTCTCAAACCAGCTCCCCCTCAAAATAGCAACTTATAGAGAGCATTGCTGCCCTCACCAACAGCACATCACCCTCCCCTACACAAACTACCAATTGCCCCCTCCAGTACCACATTAATCTCTGAAAAATATAAATCCAATCAATCCTTAGCCACAAATGCTAAATTTACCTTAAAACCTGTAATGATATCTACTATATCAAAATGCTATTTCAACTTAAACCTTGCTCCACAGCTGCTGATAACCTCCCACCTGAATAGCTCAAGAGCAGCAGAAGCCATATCTTACCCAGTAGCTGTCTTAATTGATCCATACAAGAATCTTATGTCCCAGCCATTTGGAAAAGATCATATGTCATCCCAATGCACAAGGGAAGAAACTCTCATTCTTTTGCAATTCTCTCTCCTCTCTCAAAACTCTTAGAAAAATGTATCCATGTTCAGCTTCTTCATTATCCTCCATCAGAACAGTTCTTAACCAGCATCCAATATGGATTCCACCCTGGTCATAGTACAACTACCACATTATTTCCCTTTTTAGACTGTATAAACAAGGAAAGGCAAACTTATCACTTTCATGTTTCTGGATCTGTCCAAAGTCTTTAGTACAGTATCACATAGCAAACTCACTCAATAACTGCTCCATCTCAGCCTACCCCTGCCTTCACGTCAGTGGTTTAAAGGCTAACTATCTGATAGACAGCAAACTATTAGACGGCAATATACTTTCTCTTCTTACCTCCTTGTTACCACTGGTGTACCCCAAGGCTCAATTATTGGTCCACTTCTCTTTAACATTTTCATTAATGACCTATATACCTCTTCTAGGTAAGCATCACTTATACAGTATGCTGACGATGTAATACTAATACGCTCCCCTGACACACTGGCACATCTTCTTGAAATCACACAAGAAGCTTTCACCTCTGCTGAAAACTAGCTTCACAATTCCCAATTACTCAACCCCCAAAAAACAAAACTACTCCTATTCTTCCTGAAAGCACACCCACCTGAAGGACAAATCCAGCTTCAAAATCTTCTCATTTAACAATAAAGAGACAGAAGTTGTAGTCCATACAAAACTGATTGGCATGACAATTGATGACAACCTCAGATTTGACCTCCACATTCAAAATGATATTAAAAAACTCACCAGAAAGTTCACACGCTTTATTGGCATAAAAACTTTGTTACTACTACTGTCTTTTGGCTTTTCCCGGTTAAGGGTCACCACAGCGGAACTTCGGTCCGCTAATAATAATAAAACTTTCTTACTAACTCTGCTAAAACCACCCTAGCAACCACTTACCTCCTTCCTTCACTCCTATATGGTGCTCCTACCCTTATAAACATGCATGTATCTGTTAAAATGAAACAAAGTTGATACATTTGCTGCCAATAGACAATACTATACATATAACTGCAAGGCCCTTTGAAGTTTGAACTCGCTTGAGCTACCCCACTAACTGGGCTTTGTAAAACTAGATACTGACCATAACTTCATTTATAAACTCCATGCCTGTTTTACACTAATCTCAGTTCTTCCTTCCTATCACCCAAACAGACCCCTTCATTCTAATTGTAACCCACTTCTCACCATCTATAAATCTCAAAAAGGAATTGAAAATAGTATTTACTGCTACACTGTTGCCAAAAAATAGAATTCTGTTCCACATGCTATTAGAACTGTAACTTACCATCCTTCCTTCAAGCTCTTGTCAGCTTTTCTCCACTCATGTCTGTACAGTTTCTCTACCCATCACCACTTCCTCATCTTCACCTGGCTATCCTACCCTTTCTACCACTTTACAAAACCACTTCCTGCCACCCTCCTCCACATTTATGCTAATCTATCCTAATCTCTACCTTTATAGTTAAAATAAAGCTAAACACATATTTTACCTGTTACTACTGTGAATTGCCAAAAGGATGCTCTCCAGAGACGTACATAGTGTTTTACGTTGCATCTTCTCATTGTTCTCTTTGTAATGTGTTTTTGTTATATATGTGCCTTACAGTATTGTTGATTATTTTGAAATGTATAATTTGCAACTGTTTTTATGTCATGTCTTTGAAAAAAAATGTTTTTCACTGTTAACTGCAGCTTCTGTCCCCAGGCCTTCACTGAAAATGGGCTCTTGTGACCCATTTGGACATTCTCAGTAAACAAATGTCAATAAATAAAATAAAATAATAAAATGAAAGAGGGGATAGACTTTGGAAATCAGATATTCATAAGGGGTGGAGGGCAGAGACACAGCTTTATAAACCAACAGCAGAAGGGCGACAAGCAGGCAAGCTATCAAAGTTAGCAATTAAATAAAGGCAATATTGGATCTTTTTCAGAAACTTTATAGGTTCATAGGTGAGTACTAGACTAATGGCCCTGCAGCCAACACAAGCCTATCCTAAGAACATACCCAGTTGTCATGATGCTGGACATTAGTTCCTTGTACCCCTATCAAGCAAGGCTGTTGAAATGATCCCCGGGGTGAATTTCCTGTAACCCATCCACTCATCAAGATTTTTTTTGAAGAGGGCCAGTGAGGTGCTCTGCTTGACATGAATGGGGAGTTTATTCCAGAGTATGGGTAGTCTCTGGATTTGGAACCTGTCCCCCCAGCAGGTTCTGTTTATTGCAGCGATGAGGTTTAAGTCCTTGAACTGTGTGGTATGGAGGGACTGAGTCTTTTTCAGATGAAGTATGTCTAGTAACACTGGGTCTGACATGGCTTTGTATGACAAGCAGAGATTGCCCTTAAGTAGGCGATATGAGATGGAGTATAGCTATAGTTTTTTTGAGTTTGTCTGTGTAGGGCAAGTGTTTCAGTCCTAGGATCCTCTTTGTGAGGAATTTCTGTGGCCTTTCCAATTGTTGCAGGTGTCTTCTGAGGTACATGCCAAATGGGGCAGTGTACTCTATAATGGCTCTAATGAGGGATGAGTAGAAAGGGATTATGACCTCCTTCTTCCTGGATGAGAAACCTTTTGTAATGAGGTGTGCCATACAGAAGAACTTCCTAACTACAGTGGCCACATGGTTGTCGAAGGATATGTTGGTATCCTCTTGTGTCCCTAGGTCTCTTATCACATCTTGGGAGTTGAGGGGGCTAACATCAATGTGGGAGTTTGTGGGCACTGAGTTTTTCCCAAAGGGGATGACAATGTGCTTTTTGACATTGAGCTTAAGACCATGGTTCTGGCACCAGTCGTTGGTGTCAGTGAGGCCTTTTTGTAGGATATCAACGTCAGCTTGAGAGTCAATAATGGCTCACAGTTTGCAGTAATCTGCAAACTTGGTCAACCTGAGTCCTTTGGTTTTGGCCTGAACATCAGAGAAGTATATACCAAACAGGAGAGGACCCAAGACCGATCCTTGTGGGATGCCACTTGTGACTACCCGGTAGTCAGATTTGGATTCTGCTACTTTCACTGTGTGGGTTCTGTCCATGAGCCAGTTAACAATACATCTTATGATGTAGGGGTTGATACCAAGGTTGGTTAGTCTGTCAATGATCCCTGAGTGGGAGACAGTTTCGAAGGCCTTGGCCAGATCGAGGTAGGCTGTATGGACTGCCTTGCCTTCATCGACTGCTCTGGTGACAGATTCAAAGAAGTCTATCAGGTTGAGCAGACATGATCTGCCCTTCACAAACCCAAACTGTGAGGGATCCAGGGTTTGAAGGTTCCCTATATCCTTATTTATGAGGTCCATAATGATGTGCTCCATGGCCTTACAGCTCAGGCTTATCAGGCTGATGGGGCGGTAGTTTCCCGGGTCAGTAGTGGCGCCCCCTTTGTGGAGAGGAATGACTGTAGTAGTGCACCATTCGGTGGGCACAAAGCCTGAAGTGAGGCTGTGGTTAAACAGGGCGCTCAGATGTGGTGCCACTTCGTGTTATAATTTGTGTAGCATGCAGCCAGGTATATTATCAGGTCCCATGGAGGCTGTATTTTTGGCTTTGGAGAGTGCAACTACCACCTGAGAAGCCATGATATTAGGGATTTGGCATTCCTTGGGTATTGGGATGGGCCCTTTTGGGGGTGAGGGAGGGGTAAAGTTTGCAATAAACTTGTCTGCCAAGATGTTGACAATATCTCTTGGTTCAGTATAAGTGTTGCCGTTGCGCAGTGGCTCAGAGCACCCCTGCGTATTGTTATGCAGGTTCTTGATGTAACTAAACAATGCCTTGTGGTAATTTTTAGCGCCTGTTGCAATTTTGTTTTCATAACTAGTTTTGGAGGTTTTAATGAGGGATCTCAGTTTTTTGCTGAGACTTACAAGGGAATTTTTCCAGTCTTGGGCCTTAGCCCTTTTCTGCAACAGTTTTTTTTCTTCTGTTGTAGTGCTTGTTAATGGCAGGGGACCACCAGATTGGCTTCCTTTTTTTGGAGGACATGACCTTGACTCAGTTAGGTATGGCCTGATCCATGCACTTGTGTAAATGCTCATACAGCGCCTTGGTGTATGATTTTGCGACCATACATCCTTTCCCTGTTTGCGTGGGTGACGTGAAGTTTGGCACTTCTGTCTTTAGAAGCACAAAATTGTCTTTGGAAAAGTTTTTCACTGCGGTTTCCTTTATGGGGGGTGAGGGTGGGATATGGATATCGACTGTGATTAATTTATGGTCAGATCTGACTAGGGAGGAGTTGATCACTGGTGTAGAGCAGCAGTCCCCCATGTTTGTGATAACCAGATCAAGAATGTTTCTGCCTCTTGTGGTGGTGAGAATGAGTTAGTTCCAGGTGTTGGAGTTAATGAATTCCAGAAATCGTTGGGCAAATGAGTTGGTGCAGGAGTAATTTTTCCAGCTAATGGAGGGGTAGTTAAAGTCTCCCAGTATAAGGGTATTAGGTTGAATCCTAATGCTTTCCAGAGTGTTCAAGAAAGCAGAATGGGAGTCTTGGGACATTGTGGGGGATCTATAACAGGCTACAACCTGGATTGCTGTTTTATCCAGTGTTAGTTGTACCTGTAGTATCTCTGATGCATTATGCTGGGCAACCAGTTTGGAGGTGTGTGTGTCCTTTATGAAGATGGATATGCCACCTCCTTTGGGGCTTTAGTCCGCACCTCCTTTGGTGCTTTGGTCCTGGTTTGGGGGTTGGAAGGTATGGTATGCTGTGTAGCCTGGTAACACTGGGGTGCTCTCTGGAGCCTTGAACCAGTTCTCTGTTACTTCAGAGAGGTCGATGTTCTCCAGTTTTAGGAGTGACTCAAGTGAGTGCATTTTGAGATTTAGGCTTTTAGCATTGAGCAGCATTACCCTCAGGTTGTATTTGTTTGCAGTTATTATGGTGATAATTTTGTCTTTAGGGCATTGGCTAAAAATGGCACTATAGAGGTGGCAAGATCCTTTGCCAGTATCCAGAATCCCAGGGGTGACAGATGCAGGCCATCTCTGGCAAAGCATCAAGGTCTGTCAGTCATGTCATCCCAGGCAGACAGATACTGGATCCCCTTTGAATGACACCAGAAACCTAGCCAGTTGTTGAAGTCAGTCATTTTCTGCTTGCACTGTGGTATCATTCTAGGTGATGGTAGTATGCTACTCAGGGCTAGGGTCATACCTGCCTGGACTACAAGATCTGAGAGCTCCTCCATGTCTCTTTTCATGTAGCCCAGGGAGGTGCAATTTAGGTCGTTCATATCAACATGGACAATGACCAAGTCATACTTGCACTTGTGGAGAGACCCAAGTCCATGCATGATGTGGTGGATCCTAGCACCTGGCAGGCAGCTGATTGTAACTTTCTCTTTATTTAGCCTAATGAGTGGGACATCAGTGTGCCTTACTATTGAGTCACCATTGATTAGTGTATTGGGTAGACTATTTTGCCATAGGGACTTAGGTTGAGTTTCACACTGTTTATGTAGGCTATGTGTCATAGGAGTTGTGTTTGGGTGAGATGGTTGCTTGTTTTTTTGTCTCAGAGTTCTTTGATGTTTGGGCAGATTTTTATTGAGAACCTCCGTGAAAGTGTGTGTGTGTTTTGTGTTACTATGTGTGAGGTGTGGTGGTGTGTGATCTGGTGGACTATGTGTTCCATGAGGTGTGGAATGTGTGTTTACCTTCTCTTCTTGACTGGCTAGCTCAGTCTTGGTTTGAGAGATCATGGGTTCCAGTTTGGTTATGTGTGTGCATCTCTCACAAGTGGATGTGTTAGTAGGTAGGAGGAGAGGGTTATCTGTGTACATGAGGCAGTTGCTACATTGCCTCAGGATGCCCAGGTTCACCAGGTTAATAGGAGAAAGTGTAGGGAACTGTCTTTTAGACATGCCTGGATAGGTGCTTAGCACTTAAGTACTGTAGCTGTTATGCAAATACTGTAGTACTGTAGCTGTTATGCTTCTTTATAAGTACTAAAGCTGTTTCTGTTAGTGCTATTAGCAGTTTGTGTGACTACAATGACAGCTGCAAGAGGTTCTGAGCAAGTGCTAGAATTAGAGGTCTGATCTGAGTGCTCAGACAAGAAAGCTAGCAAGATATAAGGGAAAATTTGAAGAGCAGAATTTAAGGCAACAGTAATAGTTTACCCTAGCTTAGCAGTGCTGTATGATGTGCAAACCCGCACAAACACAGGGTTTTAAGTCAGAAAGTTGAAAGGGATAGAAGCATCACAAAACGGCCAATAAATACCAATTCTTGAGCTGGAAACCACTCCTCTTAGTGATAGGCTGCTCAGAGCTTACTACTCCCACTGATAAGCAGAAAGACTTCCTTCTGTCTCTGCAAGGTCTGGACAACATAAAACACCAAATACAGTTCTGAAATCAGCAAATCTCAGATCCAGACTATTCTAGTTTGAGTAAAGGTGGGAAACGAGCAAGTAGATAGGATTTTTTGGGTTTTTGGGGGTTTTTTTAGTTACAAAAACAGAAATGCAGTATACAAAATACACTTATAAGACTCTAAAAGGCTAGCGCACTTGAGTGTGAAGCCTGTATCAGTAAATGCAATCGAAAATAAATGATTTTAAAAGTGTAGTACACAAAATAAGCAGAGAACAGTTAAATTAAATAATAAAGCTTGTAAAACGGCTGTAAAGAAATGCGGCAAGGCAAAATCAAGTTCAGAAAGCAAAAACAGGTACTTATAATCAGGAAAAGTCTCTCTCTCTTCTTTCTGCTGCTGTAGTATTCTGCAGGATGCCTAAACAGGATCCGCTGAGGTAAAACAAGCCAAAACCCATTTAAACACGGGTTTTTAAGTCAGAAAGTTGAAAGGAATAGAAGCAGCCCAAAATGAGGGATGGAAGAGAGACAGAATGCAAGCAGGTAAATAATGAGTAGACTATAAAAGCACTGAAGTAGGAACTGGAGCAGAGATAATTCTCTCACTTTTGAACTTCTATTACTGTTTAACAGCACCAAACTATGCAGAAATTTACTGGTAACACTGTTTATGGAAAAAATGCAGTAATAACCAGGGGCGGCTCGTGGCATCGGACTGCGGGACTGCAGCCCCCTCAGCCTTGTGGACAGTGTATATTTAATTAATTTACTGTATTATTATTTTTTTTTGTTTTACTGTGTCTCCGGGGTCACTCAGCATTGTCAGCAAGCCGGTCCTTCCTGCCTCGGCAAGTATGCGCATGCGCACTTTAGCCGCCTCAGGTTGCGGCGGTTTTAAATAAAGACTTTTTTTTTGTTTTTGTTGCAGCTCGGTGAGGACATTAAGGCATCAGTGTGATGCCCAGCCGTCTATGCGGTTCCAAACCGCATAGAATTGGAAGGGGTTCGGACTGTGACATCCACAGGCACGTACATGACGTGCTTGGGCTAAATGCTGCTGATTGGTTGTCGCTCTCTTCCTAAGCTTTATGTGCTGGGAAAAGAGCGAGAATCAAACAGTTTCACTTGTGAGTCGTGACTGACAAGGAAAGGAAGGATTTACCTATTTATATATATATATATATATTTTTTTTTTTGGGCGGCCTATATTTTGGTGCTGTAGCTGTGCTGAAGAAGTGAAGAAAGAAGTAGAAGAAGAGGAAGAAGAACAGAGTAGAATACAGTGAGTATATTAAATGGTTGAGCTCTGGTCATACCATGGAAGACGAGGATATAGGAAATTTTGGTTCTAAATCAGAGGAAAGTTGGATTTTCTAATCTGTTTCTGTTATTGCTGGATAACATTTGCTTAGGGTAAAATGGATACTTCAAAACCAATCCAAACAGCTCTGTTTAGATCTTTTCTTGGTCAGCATAGGGGTAGCTGTAGGAGATGTTAATGAAAGCAGATGACTTCACTTTCATTGTCTTTATTTCAGCATGTTTGTTGATGGCATTTGAATCAGTAAACTATGCTGGAGGTATAGGTTTAAGAAATTGGGAAGAAAACAGGTAAAAGTGGGAGTAATATGTTGGTGAGGAGCTTTGTTTATTTGTAACATCTTTTTATGATAATTTTTAAGGAGAATTTTTTTCCTGGAATGTTAACAGATTAGGAAATTAAGAGGAACTGAATAATATCATACATTAATAGGTACTCACGCCACCTGATTTTTATTACAGGAGACAATAATAATAGATGCAGAAGATTAAATTAACTAAGTTTGGTCACCAGGCAGTCAATGCCTATTCCCATGTGAATAATGCAGGGGAATGTGGTAGTTTTAATGTGAAAGTATCTGAAATATGAGTATAGATATGTTCTGATAAATAACAGTGGCAGGTTTCTTCTACCTAGTGAATATTTTCAGGGTAAATTGTTTTCAACAATATATGTAAAGGGCCCTTGAATAATGAGTGATGCAATTGAGCTCCCACCCACAGGAGCAGTTGGTCAGCTGGATCCTCCTTTTAGTACATATGTTACTGCAGTATTCTCCACTCTCACGGGCAGTGAGCAAAAAAAAATATTTTCTGAATCATTCTTGCCCGTGACTGCAGAAATCTGAATATAGTAGCACTCCACAATGGAAAAGAGCCGTGGTATAACACTGGGTACTCCAACAACCCCTCTACTATCTGCTAGTTCCTCCCCCAGCAGTATTCACACTATAGTACATATGTAGTACCTGTGGGGTGACACATATGCACACATCCTGCAGCATTCCATACAAATATTTGCTTCCATGCCACAGCTAAGCACATCTGTGTACATTGTGTACTGGTGTACAATTAATATATGTCTTGTGGCAGTATGTCAGTAGCAAGGTCACTGTTTACAAATCACATTAATGACATGACCATATACTATGTATAGTGTAATGCTCCTCTTAGCATAAAAACATTTACTTGGTAGTTTGATTCCATGACTCTCTATGCTGAGCTAATTGAATGTCATGGACAGTTCCAGAGGAGAGCACATTAACTCAAAGCCATGTACATCCACAGGGGAAAGCACATGGCTATGCAACATTATCCATTCCCCTAGACTGCCACTTTAGCATTTGGCTTCCCCAGTGAGACCGCTCTCCCTGCTTAGACCTCCACAAGGGGAAAAAACAGCAATAGTGCAGTCACTGATTCTGAAAGCCTTACTGTGATGTGAGCCTTCAAAAAAAGGCATCCTCGTCATGCTGTCTTTCTTAATGTCAGTCTCAGTCTTAGCATATGATAGCAGTTTGACATTAACATAATTTCTTTGGCATTTGACTTAGAGGATTAAGGAGCTGATAATGAGCTGTTTCCTGAGGTGCGAGGTTTGATTCCCTTCGCCTCCACTGCCTAACTGTGTGACTCTGAGCAAGTCACTTTACCAGTCACATCTCATATGCTGAGTGTGAAAAAGGTCTGTGGAGATCACTGCTGTATCCTAGAAAACAAACATAAATAAAGAAAGACATTTCAAACAGTGCAGTGAACCTGAAAAAGAACTGGGGTTATTTCACCATTATCTTTTTTATTGGAAATTAGGATCCGCAAGAATCATGTGATGCATATGTGACTGAGTTAAGGCACAGAGTTAAGCAATGTGAGTTTGGCAATTTGCACAATTCATATAATTCATTGCAGAAAGATAGAATTATGTGTGGCATAAAAGAAGAGAAAGAAAGGAGCACTGTTTGTTTCTGGCCTAATACTGTAAAAAACGGTGTGTGTGTACAGCAACAGAGTATTCAAGTAAACATACTTGGGAAGATTTGGAAATGTGTAAAACTGAAATTAAGCTAAAGTCTGCTGCTAATAGAACAATATTATAACAGCAAAGCATAATAAGCAATACATGAGAATAATGCAGTAAGAATTGAAAAGTGATTATATGAAAATTTGTCATTCTTGTTCAGTGTGTTATTATTAGCATGAGAAAAAGCCCATGTCCATCTGTTAATAGAGCATGTGGAAAATATGGTCAAAGCAATCAGTTTTTACAGGCATGCAAGTCAAAAAAGAAATGACAAGAGCTTGTTTTACAAGTGACTGAAGAAAATATACCTTATGGCTGTGCAAATGGCAGTGTGTTCAATACCCAAACTATCCCACACAAAGTAAAAAATAATTTGTCTGAATGCTTCTGATTTGTGTGCACAAATTATGTATGCAGTTTCTTCACTTAGTTAAAAAAAGCAACAGCTGTGCCATTAAGGATATCACTGGACTGAAAATCTGTGACTGAATGGTATATTTACCAACAGTTAAGCTAGATACCAGGGCCATGTTTAACATAATTATTGGAAGTTCATTCAAACAACTGAGTTTGAAAGATTCCCTTGTCTGAGTCAAGCATGTCAATATTGACTGGTCAGGAGCACACATTGATTGCGTTACTACAGAACAACTATCTCCAGGATAAAACCAGTGTGATTTCCCAACCAGAAAAAAAACTTTATATTAGACCTGATCCAGTTGTATGAATGTGTTATAATAGAAGTTGTGTAATTATTACGGGCATACATGTTTTATTGAGATTACATTAAGGCGTTTAACTCAGTCCTGAAGGTAGCTGCTTGAAAACTGGAAAGTTTGGGATAGGACCCAAACTTGAGGAATTAGCTTGTTACGTGGTTGAATCACATGACTGAGAGGGTTTATACTAAGAGGATTATTGTCAGGAATCAGAGGAGCTATAAGTGGAATAACCCAAGGATTGCTAAGAGGCGTTAGCACAATTCATTGTGTTCATTTCATACTTGTTTGAAATAACAAAGAGCAGGAACAGCTTTTTTGCTAAGGTGGAATAGGAAGATGGAGATAAGGTAGTGTACTTGCTTTTGATGCAGAAGGATGTGGGTTCTACTCCCACAGTAGGTAGATGCATTGCTGATACTGTACTGTGTTGTAAAGGGGGTGGATGCTGCAGTCCTTTTTGGCAAAGATACCTAGTAACCATGAACCTGTTATCAGTTTGCCATCCATTCCCTATTGCGGTATTACCAGCTTATCATTTTTTTAATGCATGCAACATGAGCAATTTATTCTTCAAGGGTAACATGCACTTTATTTGTAGATGAAACAATGACATATAAAGTTGTTTGCTAGCAGCAACCTCTTTATTAGTTACAGATTTCTTTAATGTGGATTTTACTACTTCAGAGATTGTGCATATTTACTGATACTGTACTGGTGGATATAGAAGGTTGAGTAAACTTTTTATGATGGAAATGTTCTAAACTGGGCAGTTTTGTCATTGGTGCATGCATTTTGTTTCATTGTTTACTGGAAAAATACTCAAAACAATAAATTTAAAATGCCCTCTAACAACTGTACTGTATTGTACAAGGAATATAATGTAATACAGTCAAGAAGGTGTATCAAAGAGCATGTGTATGTTTCATGTTCAAGGGGCCTATGATTTTGAAAACAGCTCAAAGTTAATCTTTATCTGCCACTGGCAAAATGCATTTTCTTTGAATGTAGGTTTCAATGCTGTTTCAATGCATGTGAGTTTCAAGGGCAGAGAAGTTTTAATGCTAAGTCTATTTTCATTGTGAGACTACATTGCTTTGTTTAACAGATATCTATTAGGGTTTGTGCTTTAAAATGCAAAATAAAACTTTCAAATGAAATCTAAATAATTGCAGAAGTAAATCAGTAACACATTACAGTGTTTATGGTAAATGGGGCAAAATAACCAAGGAATAGGAGATTGGAATGGCTGCAGGGGGGAGGCTCCATTCGACCATGATTTTGTGAGGGGGGAAGGGTAGCAAACTCAGACAGCCCCGGTTGAACTATACCTCACAGCTGTCCATATTTTTGCAGAATGAATAGATATTTGCTTCTTATTTTTGGTTTGTTCCTCATAAAATTTGTGGTTTTCTAGCAAATCATTTAGGAATGAAGTCACTAAATGACAAACATTGAGTTTCAGACATCATAACCTTCAGAAAAATGCATGCTAAAGCACGACCTGTTATTCTATCAACTGTCTTAAGTTTATACAAGAGCAATTTTTAGTAGTGTTTGTATGTTCCCTCAATATATTTGGCCTTGTCCAGATTTCCTGCATTAAGAGGTTGAGAGGTACATGCAAATCGCTTTGTAGAATTAGGAATATCCAAACCTCTCAATTGTCCCCAATTTTGGCTCAAAATGTTGCTCTCCCCTAATAATCCCTCCTCAAAATGGCAATTTTGGATGAAAAGGTGGAGGGTTCACAATTATATATAACTGTAATGATCAGAGTTATAGATTACTTTTATTTCAGAAATGCATGTAGATGCTCTTATTTTGTTAGCTGCTCAGGTTAACAGTGTTAATATTAAAAAGGTGTCCCTTTTTTGACAGGTTCCCAGCTGTATTGTGTGGCAACTTTATATTTTTGCATCACATTTTTGGTCTGTTTTTCATAAAATTGTGGTTTTCTGGCAAATTAGTGGCAAGTCATTAAAGATTGAAGTTAGAAAATAATGGCAGACATTTGAGTTTCAGATTTCATACCCTTCAGAAAATTCGTACTAATGCAAGACCTACTACTGTTCTATTATCTAAGTTAATAAGAGCAATATTTAAAAATTGTCCTTATTTGTGGGCCTGTGTCCCACTTCTAGTTCTATGTATGGCTTTGTCCAGATTTCTTGCTCTGAAGTTGAGAGGTATGAGTGTCAGAGCCATCACTGTCAGCCAGAGACATTTCAAATTGTGACATACTTGTTGCACCCCACTCCCTATTGTAGTGGCTCTGGATGTGTCCAAGGAAGGCAAGGAGCAGTTATGCAGTGTAAGTGTGCAGAGTATTCCCCCATCCAAGGCAGACCACAAGTACGACCGTAGCTTTTCATCTGTCCTTGAGTTTGCAGAATGTTCTGTTTTTTTGTCATATTTTATACTGTTGATTTATGCTTCTTATTATTCAGGAAATGCATGCTGTCACAGTGCCCTGTTGCTCTGTTTAAGTAGCAATGATTTAATGACCATCAGATAAGCTTGTCGGAGATTGTAAGATGCAAGTAAGCTTTAATAAGCGTACTGTTAAAGAATTACCAGCATTGAAAGCCTTTTTCGTTGTTGCCATGCAGAGAATATTTACATAACTAGATAATGTATAAGCCTTAGGTATTGAAATGCATATGACAGTATTTGTAATAAAAGGACAGGATTACAGTATTTTCAGAAGCTCATTACATTTGTTGGAGACTTGCAGTCATCTTTGCAGGCTTTACCCGTAAACTAAACAGAATGCCAATCTATCATGTGTGGTCCATAACCTGTGCAGTAATCCTTTAAGCAATTTATCTTGAGCTTGTTTCTTGTTTGCTGTTCATTTTTTACTTTGATCATGTCTTCCCCATGAAACAAGTAGATAGTTGTGTCAGGCAGCAGGTCATTTTTGGATAAGAAACATTTTTACAAGTGGGGGTATCACAGAGATTGCTACTTTCAGCATGTTACTCAGTAATTTTATAAAGCTGAATATAAATTATAATTAGAACTGCAGTGCAAGGAGTAGTGGTTTGAGTTGAGTGCTGCTTGTTTTTTTATATTTGATTTTGACTGGCATTCCAGTAATGTATTTAAAAAGTAATTTATTTTGTCATGCCTCACAACCTGTTTCCATCTGGATATTAAATAAGTTGTCATGTAGCCAATGCATTGAAATATTTTTTTCTTCTACACTTCATTTTGTCTTGATTGGACTCTCGTAATGACTGTTTGGCACCCAGGGCAGCGTATTTAATTAAAGTTCCAGTTGTTGTGGTTTTGAGCATAGCTCCACCCCTTTCTAGTTGGCCACCCCCCTTCCCATTGGCCCCACCCATTCAGTTGTCTCCTGTAGCCCTCCTTTAATTTGAAGTCACCAGCCGCCACTGGTAATAACTGATTAAAGAACAAATCTGGTAGTAGTATTCGGTCCTGCTACAGCTGTGAATTAAACTTCAAGTGTTTGGCCCAGCAGGGTTTAAAATACAAACAGCTTCTACAAATAATTCTACTTGTGGAAATGAAACACAGTCTTTATCATTTTTTCTCATACCCACTGAGGAAGAATCACTCAAGATATTCTAGGACCTGAAGACTTAGAGCTTCTTGGGTAAGAACCTCATTTTAACTGCAGTGAATTACACATCCAGAAGCAGGTAACCTACCCACTTAGATAATGGACAAAGTGACAAAGAGCTTGAAAGATATTTGTGTGGGCTGGATCCCTGCTTTTGTTAACAGTAACTACTGCAACTACTTCATATCAGATGTATTTGTAAGAAAAGTATTGGGTGATGCAGAACCACATTATAGCAAACTATATAAGCAAATTGTGATACAGACTATATGAGAACCTTCAGGTGTTCCAGGAAAACTGAGAAGGCAAGCATGCCACTCAGTGGACTTTCACAGTGCAAACTCATGATCTTCTAACCTAGCAACAGCACATTTTTGCAATGGATACCAACACCATGACAGTCATGGACTGGGTTACTGATAATATCTATTCTAGTAGGCTGAATGTGGTAGCTTAACTGGAGATCTGCTGTTTGCTGACCTAAGAAGAGCTTTTGAAAGGGTCTAATATAAGTGATTCTGTGGTAGTACCTCATGGAACAGTTGCCCTCTGCCACTTGATCTAACTACCAGTAACCCAATCCAATCCTTACAGAGCTCTAAGTCTAACCCTAAAACTACCACCCAGTCCATAATCCTAATGTTAGCATTCCACTTCTGCTCCCTAACCCTAAAACCCCAATCACTGCATAAACCTAAAACTCCCCTCCCACCCCTTAAACCTAAATGTTGCCTCCTGCTCCCAAACCATAAACTTCTCCCACTCCTTAAACTTAAATACTCCTAATGCTCCCTAACGTAAAGTTGAGGATCTCTTCCTAACTCTAAACCACCTTCTCACTCCTTAGCCATAAAACTACCCCTACTCCCTAAACTTAAATCACACTCCCAGACTTTCCCACTCCCTCCCTCCCTGCTACTTCCACACTTAACTTACTAGAGCTCAGCTAAGTGTGGTATCTCCACTGTCTCAGCACAGCAGCCACACCTGGCTGCACTGAACATGTAGGCAAGTTCAGCTGTGAACAGCAGCACTTGCAGCTTACAAAAGCACATGTGCCTCTGGCTTTGAGATAGTGGTCCTTGAGCACATGGAACTCGGGTGCTTGTAGTAGACCCTTTTAAAATTGTTAGCACTAAACTCTTCCTAATCAAACATAATAATCTGGCCTTTGTTTTTTGCCCCACGACTTTATTTCAAAGCTACCTGAAATAAAAAAGAGCTTTTCCAGGGTTTTCATGGACCTCTTTCTAGCAGTGGGACATTCAAAACTGAGTTCCTAGAATGGTTAGTTTTTGAGCTAATGCTTTTCTTGCTCCTCCGAAATCATATGTTCTACAGGCTAGCTAATTCTAGCACTTTATGCTAATGGCCTTGTTCTTTTGAAATCTGGCTCCTCCACTGAAAACATACAAGATAAATTATAAATGGAGTTATGTCAGCTAATGAGAAGCAACAAAACTTAATGTATGGTCTTCAATTCTTCTGGAGAGAGCCTGCCCTCTCGCAATAATAAGCATTATTACTAATTTAGACAGCACAGTGGTGCAGTGGTAGCATTGTCGCCTCACAGCAACAGGTTCTCTGGTTTGATTCTCAACTGGAGTGACTTCTGTGCAGAGTCTGCATGTCCTCCCTGTGTTCATGTGGGTTTCCTGTGGATGCTTCGGTTTCCTCCTACGTTTGAAAGACATACATCTGGAATGTTTCACCCCAGGCCTCTGCTGAAAATTGGCTTGTTTCAAGTCAGACTTTCCCTGTAAACAAATATTAAATAAAATAAATAAAAATTATTAATACAAATTTTATCCAGGTAGATTGTTTTACATATTTCCAGGTAAGGTTTGAACCTCCTTAATTTCCTTGCCCCATGCAGAGTTATCTGTCAGTAATGTCCTGAAGCGCAGGCTCTGCTTTTAATTTTTTTATTTTTAATTTCCCCTTCTACTTTATTCTTTCCTGCTTACCCCAGTGTCCCCATCAATTGCTGGTTCTACTACAGTCCCCAGAATATCTCCTTAATAAGCTTTGGGTCATCACAAACCTTAAAGGCATCCGGGGGGGGGGGTCATGCCACTGATTGCTTTCACCAGGGTTTTTTTCATTTATGACCTACCCCTTGGCTTCCACTGCATTCACCTGTTTACATCCAGGGGCTCTTTTCCTATATGGAGCATGCCTACATGCAGGGAATGTCTAGATGAAGACCCATCCCTCCCTGCCAGTGCCTCAGACAGCTGAGCCACTAATCAAATCCAGGTTCCCTGGGAGTGGTTAATCCCTCAATGCCATGGCACCAGCTAAGCACAGGCTGTGCTTTAAAGTTTCCAGCCATCTTACTAGGATGTATGCCAGGCCTTTGGCATCACCATTCTGATTCCAAAGCTGGAGCATACCCTCCCTCTTGTTGCCTTTAATTCCTCCTAAAATACTAATTATCTGCAAACTACCCTTTAAAAAATTTGCAGTACTGTTTACTGGACCCATGGATCATTACTCCATCTTTTTATGCAGGGTTAACCAGCTACCTATAACTGCCAGAAGCACTCTAATACTTGACTCTTGTCATACAAACTACTGCATAGTAGTTACTGCCCTCCACTTGCACATACATTTAAAGTAAACTACCTCAGCTACTCCTTGAGATCTTCTGATCAAGATGTTCTAAACTTCATTAGATATACATTTGGCTTGGTAATCAGGAAAAAGCATTAACAAGTTCGTTCCAGCTAACTGGAGTCCTCTTTATGCTATTAACAAGAAACAGACTAATTAGAGTAACCTTAGATCAATGCTTCTAGACCATCTGGATACACCACACCCACTCAGTACAAAAAAATCTCTTAACATATCAGCTCATAAAAAAAAAAAAAAAAAAAAAAAATACACACATTCATGTAAAGTACGTAGCAGAACTTGAAATGTTATGAGTTAACATGAAAACTTGAAGAAAGCATTTTTGTAGGGCCTTACCCCCACCCATACCCCTCTGAATTTATTATTCTTGCTCTGAGATTGCACCATTTTGGAGAAACATCAGTTGCTGACAGCTAATAAAATAGCTTTATCCAAAGTGCACTGAGAGTACTTGTATTATGGTAATGATGAAGCATGATCAACTGAGAAATCAAGCCAGCATGCTTGAACAACTAAATCAAACTCCAGTGTTCCAAGAAAGTGACTGTAAGCCTGGCCATCTAAATAATGTTCACAAAAGAACTGCTAATGGAATACTGATTACTAAAGTTCTTGTTGCTCTTAAAGTACTTGTCCACTCAGTAAATATTACCTCCTTTGAATAGTAAATTAGTGAATGAAGTTGTTAACTGTAAGTTACTTCTTAACTTTTACAGTTGTCTTTCATGCAGTAACACACTGGTACTATGTGATATGTTTTCAGCAATGACACAACATGTTTTTATTAATTGCTGTTGTTATTGATCTTTGTGTACTATGGTTATTATAAATCATTATAATGTGGTTTACAATCGTTGGTTCGAATGACAAAACATTTGCCGTTCGAAATAATGAGAAGTTAAACCGAAACAAAGCATTTTGAGCATACACAATGTCACTCCAAATGATTGACACATTTGAGTCAACATTGTCGCCGAAAATATGACATGATAGCCGTATAGGAGCTGATGTAAATCAAACTCCTATATGACATATCACGTTTTTTCAGGGGGGCAAGCCCCCCTGCACCCCCCATACCCCCAGCTACTAATTTATTCCAACTCCGAGATCGCACTACAATGGGTATATGGATGAATTTCCAATCCCCACTGTACCGCAATCTCATACATATAGTCGAACACACTTATGCGAATGCACTACTGCATTCGCATGTGTGTTCGACTATCCAAATGGCTATTCATTTTCCAAACGACATTCTGATTTTTGGCAGTATAACTGCCGACAGCATGTCATTCCCGAAAATGATAGTAAACCTTATAATCTCCATGGATGCATAATCTGCTGATACTGTGTTACTATGCATTGTGCTTTTAGCCTGGGTCACAGCTAAAAGGAGTCCTTGGACCAGCCCACTTAGCAAATAAATTAAACCAAAATAAACAAATGGGGCAAAAGCAGGGAGAAATGAGCAGTTCCAAAATGTGAGAGAGCAGAACAGTAGTCACACTGAGCCCAAGAAAATGTATAATGAGAAATATACAAATTCATGGGTGACAAAGAAAAAGAAAATTAGTCTGTACAGATGTATTACACCAGGTTCTAGGTATAGCTAAAAAGTGGAAATTTATATGTGTCAATCAAGAGGTAAAACAGGAGGTAAAAGGATTTAACAGAAGAGGGTGAGTGCTAGAGGTGTTGAATGTTATGTGATTAAAACTGATTTTATTGTTTTTATTTCATGGACACTGACAGAGAGAGAATAAAATGGAAATAAACACTGATTTTCAAAAGGAGAAAGAGTATAGTAATGATATTTGGCTCCAATCAAGTGTAAGGTCATAGGTGCAAAACTTTAAATAAATATAAATAGAGCAAGAGAAACATTATCTGTATCAAAAAATGGAAAGATTTCTTAAAAGGTTTAAAACTGATAGTCCTGAAAGTAACACAGAAGGAATGCAGTGATATAGCACATGATGCATATCTGGGATCACTCAAAACCAAGCAGCGGTATTCTGGTATGGAAGAAAATATGATTTCCCAACATTGATAACACTGTAAAAAGTCTGTTTGCTGATGCAAGACAGTTAGATAATGGTAATAAAGACCTCCCCAATCAAATGTCAGTACTCCCAAAAGAACCATGGAGTAACTTAACATTTTTTGGCTTTCTTTAACAAAATATCTGTTAGTTGACACAGATTACTCAAAATCTCCATTTGCAGAGTCACTGTTTTATACATCCTCACATTGAGTGATACCGGCGCTTGGTAACATATTTACAGCATTTGGCATAGCAAATACAGTGAGACCTGATAATGGTCCTTCCTAGAACAACTTACAGTTTAAAGTAGTTTTGTGACTGCCCATGAAAAAGCAACTCTACTGTGGCATTCCATGGCCAAATAGTGAAAAACACTTCTTTAATATATAAAACATACAAATACTTAACTTAAATCACCTAATTTTCATCCTCAGTACAAAGACTTCATCAGAAGCAATGTATCCCATACTACCTTTCTTTTATAATCACATCAATTATCTAATTAAAACCATATCAAACATCAATATGTCCTTAAACTACTAAAAAAATAAATACATACTTTAATAGCATTTCTGATTAAATACTTACAATTTATACTTATAAGTATTTAATCAGAAATGCTATTATAGTATGTATTTATTTGTTTAGTAGTTTAATGACAAATTGATGTTTGAAATGGTTTTTAATTAGATAATTAATGGGATTATAAAAGAAAGGTAGTATGGGATAAATTGCATCTGATGAAGTATTTGTACTGAGGATGAAATTGCAGTGATTTATGTTAAATGTTTATGTGTTTTATATATTAAAAGAAGTGTTTTTTACTATTTGGTCATGGTCTGCTGTTTCTCCTTCCTGGGTGCTATTTTGGACTTTGGTTACTGATATTTGTATTTTGACACCTTTTCCATTTTGGTTTTGGTTTTAAAAGTTTTAAACTTGGAATATGGAAGGAGATTGCAGTATTTTGCCTATAGAAAAAGGCAGGCATGATGAAATCGGGCAGACGATGAAGCTGATTGGTCAGCTTTCTCAGTTGATTGACTTGCTGACCCTGCTTAGCCAGTCAATGGTGGAGGTTTTATGTAGCCCTCAAAATGGGCAGAATCAGGAAGCAGCTAGTGGATTACTCTAAAGGAAGAGAAATGAATGGAGCATGTGGTGGTTTTGCTAACCAACAGGCATTTTTGAATAGGAATAATCTTCCAGCAATTGAAAATGAATTTAACCAGACACCAGGACCTTTAAAAGGGCTACATGAGAAGATTTGAAGAATGAAACTCAGGAATCTGAAATCCCACTTGGTCAAAAAATTTGAACTGCTAACTCTTCTGTTTATACAGGTACAAGTGAACTGAAAGACTGGCTGTTTGTAAATTTTACACATAAATTCAGAGACAATGGTGAAAAAAGTGAAAACTGTGACTGACTTATAGTAACAAGCTGAATAAGCTATCTAAACTTATGTTTAGGTTTAGAACTTTGGGTATTGAAAATGCATATTTAAAGCAGTGTTTGTTTGAAGGTAATGTGCCAAAAGCTTACGTATGTAGAGGTGTCCCAATAAAGTGCAGTCAGGGAGTGTTTTTCATAAAGAAATTTTAGAAGTTTTTAATAAATGTGGACTAGATATAGTTAAGGCAATTATAAGTGAAAATGAGAGGCTTAAAGAAGTGGTTCAGAGGGAAATTGAAGAACTGAATGATCACATTAAAAATGACTTAATTTTTTACTATTGCCTCTGAAAAAGAGAAATATTTTAATATTAGGAAAGGTATAGATGAGAAATGTGGTGAACTAATTAACAGGAAACTAAGAAAATTAGAAAGGTATGTGCATGAATATAGAGAAAATATAACTTATCCTAAACCAAACGATTTTAAAAGGTATGATAAAAATTATATGGTGAATGGTGACAGAAATGAAGAATATGACTCTAGGGGAGAAGGACAAGGTAGTAAAAATATAGGAGATTTAGATGATTTCTCAGAAATCCCGCCCCTTCGAAGATCAGAAAGGCTGAAAAATAAAACGCCTCCCCAATACCAGCAAAATTTTTACTGGAGGGAGGGAGAAGGGGGAGGGGGAGAGGGAGATATTAATATGTGAATGTGAATGTACAGCCCCTTCTTATGCAGACAACTGGGATCATCATCTTCTTTCGGCTGTTCCCGTTAGGGGTCACCACAGCGGATCATCTGTTTCCATTTCTTCCTGTCCTCTGCATCTTGCTCTGCCACACCAACCACCTGCATGTCCTCTCTCACCACATCCATAAATCTTATCTTAGGCCTTCCTCTTTTCCTTTTACCTAGTAGCTTCATCCTTAGCATCTTTTTCCCAATATACTCAGCATCCCTCCTCAGCACATGTCCAAACCAACGTAATCTTGCCTCTCTGGCTATGTCTCCAAACCTTCCAACCTGGGCTGACCCTCTAATATACTTATTCCTCATCCTGTCCAACTTCGTCACACCCAGTGCAAATCTTAACATCTTTAACTCTGCCACATCCAGCTCAAACTCCTGCCTCTTTGTCAATGCCACTGTCTCCAACCCATATAACATAGCTGGTCTCACTACCCTCTTGTAGACCTTCCCTTTCATTCTTACTGGTACTCGTCTGTCACAAATCACTCCTGACACTCTTCTCCACCCACTCCATCCTGCCTGTACTCTCTTCTTCACCTCTCTTCCACACTCACCATTACTCTGAACTATTGATTCCAAGTATTTAAACTCATCCACCTTCGCCACCTCTACCCCTTGCATTCTCACCATTCCTCTATCCTCCCTCTCATTCACACACATATATTCTGTCTTAGTTCTGCTGACCTTCATTCCTCTTCTCTCTAGAGCATATCTCCATCTCTCCAGGGTCTCCTCCACCTGTTCCCTACTCTTACTACAGATCACAATGCCATCTGCAAACATCATAGTCCATGGGAACGCCTGTCTGATCTCGTCTGTCAACCTGTCCATCACCATTGCAAATAAGAAAGGGCTCAGAGCTGATCCTTGATGTAATCCCACCTCCACCTTAAATGCATCCATCACTCCCACTACAGACCTCACCACTGTCACACTACCCTCATACATATCCTGTACCGCTCTTACATACTTCTCTGACACTCCCATCTTCCTCATACAATACCACAACTCCTCTCTAGGCACCCTGTCATATGCTTTCTCTAAGTCTACAAAAACACAATGCAACTCCTTCTGACCTTCTCTGTACTTCTCCATCAACACTCTCAGAGCAAACATCGCATATGTACTGCTCTTTCCCAGCATGAAACCATACTGCTGATCACTAATCATCATGTCCCTTCTTAACCTAGCTTCCACTACTCTTTCCCATAACTTATGCTGTGACTGATCAATTTAATCCCTCTGTAGTTACTACAGCTCTACACATCACCCTTATTCTTAAAAATCGGTACCAAAACACTTTTTCTCCATTCCTCAGGCATCCTCTCACTTTCCAAGATTTCATTAAACAATCTGGTTAAAAACTCCACTGCCATTTCATCTAAACACCTCCATGCTTCCACAGGTATGTCATCTGGACCAACAGCCTTTCCATTCTTCATCCTCTTCATAGCTATCCTTACTTCCTCCTTGCTAATCCATTGTACTTCATGATTCACTATCCGCACATCATCCAAGCTTCTCTCCTTCTCATTCTCTTCCTTCATCAACTCCTCATAGTGCTCTTTCCATCTCCTCAACACACCGTCCTCGCTTGTGAGTATGTTTCCCTCATTATCCTTTATCACCTTTACTTGCTGCACATCTTTCCTAGCTTGGTCCCTTTGTCTATCCAATCGGTACAGGTCCTTTTCTCCCTCCTTATTGTCCAACCTTTCATACAACTCTTCATATGCCTTATCCTTAGCCTTTGCCACCTCTCTCTTTGCCATGCACCTCATCTCCTTATACTCCTGTCTACTTTCTACATCTCTCTGACAATCCCACTTTTTTGCCAACCTCTTTCTCTATATACTCTCCTGTACTTCCTCATTCCACCAACATGTCTCCTTGTCGTCCTTCATCTGTCTGGATGTCATACCAAGCATCTTTCTAGCCATCTCCTTTACTAGCTCTGCTGTAGTTACACAGCTATTTGGTAACTCTTTACTACCACCCAGTGCCTGTCTTAACTCATCCCTGAACTCCACCTCACAATTACCCTTTTTTAATTTCCACCATTTGATCCTTGATGCTGCCCTCACACTCCTCCTCCTCTTCTTTATCACCAATGTCATCCTTCAAACCACCATCCTATGCTGCCTAACTACTGAACTTGCCTACATGTTCAGTGCAGCCAGGTGTGGCTGCTGTGCTGAGATAGTGGAGATACCACACTTAGCTGAGCTCTAGTAAGTTAAGTGTGGAAGTAGCAGGGAGGGAGGGAGTGGGAAAGTCTGGGAGTGTGATTTAAGTTTAGGGAGTAGGGGTAGTTTTATGGCTAAGGAGTGAGAAGGTGGTTTAGAGTTAGGAAGAGATCCTCAACTTTATGTTAGGGAGCATTAGGAGTATTTAAGTTTAAGGAGTGGGAGAAGTTTATGGCTTGGGAGCAGGAGGCAACATTTAGGTTTAAGGAGTGGGAGGGGAGTTTTAGGTTTATGCAGTGATTGGGGTTTTAGGGTTAGGGAGCAGAAGTGGAATGCTAACATTAGGATTATGGACTGGGTGGTAGTTTTAGGGTTAGACTTAGAGCTCTGTAAGGATTGGATTGGGTTACTGGTAGTTAGGTTAAGTGGCAGAGGGCAACTGTTCCATGAGGTACTACCACAGAATCACTTATATTAGACCCCTTTCCCTGGTCACCACTTTACAGTCTCCAGTCTCCTTCAAACTAGCCCTCCTACATAAGACATAATCCACCTGTGTGCATCTTCCTCCACTCTTGTATGTCACCATATGCTCCTCCCTCTTGTTAAAATATGTATTCACCACAGCAGACAACTGGGAAGAAGCTTCAGAAACAACTATTAAAAATAATTATAGGTATACTAGGAATGACGTTAATACTTACAATTTTAGTAATATTGTACTGGTTGATGAGCATTTCAGCCTGTTGTCAAAAGGCTTGAGATTTATTCCCCAGAAAAAGGGTTATTTAGCAAAAACCATCTTAGATTTAAAGATGTTTGTAAGAAGAATTAATCTGGGGTTAGTTTTGCCACCACAAAGCAGGGTAAATGAAAATAATGTGAGAAGGATGAGTACTTACAACCCCCCTTTACATCTGCAACTGAAACATTTAGAAGGTATAGTAGAGAAGGAAATCAGAAAAGAATTCTCCAAAGTTAGGTATAGACCCAACTTGAATTTTGAAGAGAAAAGAATTTTGACTGAGTTAAAAAATAATAAGGACATCAGGGTTATGAAACACGATAAAGGTGGGGGGAAGTTATAATGGATTTTATAATGTACGAAGGACAAATGAATAACATTCTAGGTGACACTAATAAATATACCAGTACATCTAGGAATGAGACTGATATTTCATAGAGGAAAAATGACCTGGCTTTAAATGACATGTTACTAGAAGGGCTGATTGACCAGAATACCTATATTTTTTGATTAATGAAAAACCAAGAATACCCACAATTTTTGGAATCCATAAAGTTCATAAAGATGAACTAGACCCCCCCCCACTAAGACCAATAGTTGCGGCCGAAGGGTCAAAAACATATTCTTTGGCAAAGTATGTTGATTTGAAATTAAAAAAACTATGGCTTAAGAAAAAAGTTATTTTGAGAGATTCTTGGGATTTTGTAAGGGAAATTAAACAAGAATTATACAATGATAATATTGTCTTTGTTACAATAGATTTAGTTGATTTATTCACAAGCTTCCCTCATACTGAAGGTAAGCAACTATTAGAAGAAGTGATATTTGAGGATGGTGGACTTACACATAATGAACAATTAAGCTGCCTAAACTTAATGGACCTGTATTTAAAGTACAATTATATTTACTTTAAAGGGGAATTTTTCAACAAATTCGAGGTGTTGTGATAGGTGCTGCCTTTGCCCCTACTATGCTAACCTTATATTGTGAAAATGAGAAGAGAAATATGTGATTTACTCTGATTGTTGGGTGTTATACAGAAGGTTCCTGGATGATATATTTATTTTATGGACAGCTTCCTTAGATAAGTTACTGGAATTTATTAGTTTTCTGGGAAACGAGTAACTTTTTAGAATTTACTCATAAGTTATCCTATGAAAAACGTCAGCACCTAGACGTAGAACTATATAAAATGAACAATAGATTTAATTCTAAGATTTTTAAGAAAGCTACATTTTCAAACTAATATCTTCATTTTAAAAGCACACACCCATTCCACTATAAAAGAAATATTATTAAGGGATAGTATATGTGTGCTAGTATGATGACCTCAGCAGAAATGGATTTTGAAAAAGAGTGTAACTTCTTAGATGTTTTATTCAAAGAAAGGGGTTACCCAGTGACAATGATACAAGATGTTAAGAAAGAGGTCAAAGAAGGGAGAAAAGAAAGGTTTAGACCCATCCTAGGGGAATCCATAACACCTGAAGGTGTAGAAATGAGAACTTGTCAAGAAGAACATTTTAGTAATGCATTCATAATGGAGTATAATGGGAGTGCATAGTCATTTAGAAAAAACATACAAAATGAATGGGAAAGGTTTGTGGGGTTGACAGATCTAGGTGACATTCCCAAAGAACCTGTTAAAGTCATTTATAAAAAGGAACAGAATTTAAAATATTTATTGGAACAGGATGGTAGACATGGTAATATGGTTAGGAAAAAGAAAGGAACATTTAAATGTGACAATTGTTCACAATGTAAATATATAGTGAACAAAGAAAAGTTTTCCTAGCTCGTAGAAAGCAGTAGAAGGAAGGGAATTCTCAAATTGTCATTCTTTTGGTTTAGTTTATCAGCTGATTTGTGAAGAATGTGAGTCTTTCTATGTGGGATAGACAGATCGAAAACTGAAAAAAAGAATTTATAAGCATCACTATGATATTCAAACAAAAAAAATGCCTTATTTAAACATCTAAAAGAATGCGAGAATGCATGTTTTTTTATTTTTTTGTCCTAGAAGAAGTTAAAAATTACCTAAGAGGAGGGGGCATGGCCAAAACTCTGACTAGCAGCAGATTTCATCAGCTCTGCTATAGTTTTTATTTCACTAACAGGAAATTTCATTTTTTAAATATTCCTTTCTTATTTTTTCAACAAATATTACTAAACTAAAACATCTAAAAAGGAATATCCAAAAAAGAACTGTTAATTTTAATAATTTTCTGTCAAATTATCACTTGGAAAATTTCTACTGTCAAACTCTAATGATGAGCCACACAAAAGGAACCTCTCAGAATTCTTCACTAAAGAAAGATATACAGTTTGTTTTTACCAGCCTACAAGAACTTTCACTTAAAATGGATAAAATGGACAACAAAATTGAGAACTTTAAAGAAAATACATCAAGACAAATGGAGCAAATACAAGAAATATTAAATCAACAAAAGTCCCTGCTTTCAGGCATAGAGGATACCCTAAATGACTTTGAAGGAACACTGTCAGAAGACGAGTATAACCTGGAATTTTTACTGAAACAAAATACATTGTTACTAAAAAATATTTAAGATTTAGAGAAATCATGTAGAAACAACATTAGAAATTTTGGATTGCCTGAAGACATTGAAAATGGCATAATGACAAACTTTTTAACAACTTGGATCCCCAAAACCCTTGATTTCCCAGAAGGTATGTATTTTGGTATTGAACGTGCTCATAGATCTTTATCTAAAATGCCACCTCTATCAAAGAAAACAAATTCAAGATCTACAATAGTAAGATTCTTCTGTACACAAGATAAGGACCTAATTTTGAAAACAGGATGGACTAAATCCCCTTTAAATATCTAAAAACAAACAATAAGGTTTGACAATGACTTTTCATCTGCAGTGATTTCCAGAAGGAAAACCCTTTTACCCTTAATAAAATAACTCAAAAAGAGTAAAATCAAAGTCCACCTACTCTTTCCAGCCAGATGGAAAATTTTCCTTACAGATGAAATAAAACCTTTGAAGACCTGGACAATGCTATAACACATCTAAAAACAAAAGATATACTGGATAAAATGGAAGATATGAAATGGAATAACAGCTTATTAAAGAGACATTTTAAAAACAATAACATCTCTGCTTTTAGACCATAATGGGATAACATGCCAACTTTTACTAAAACAAAACTCGAGAATCCCAATAAAGTGAATACCTGCGTATTTCAATAATTTAAAAGAATTTAAGGACTTTATACAAAAATAAACTGAAATCTATCTAAATTCTAATAACACACTAGATACTTCTACAATATATATATGGGATGTTTTCAAAGCATATATTTACAGCAGAAGCATAACTTGGTATGCTTATAAAAAAAGCAATGGGACAAAGAACTTATATAACTACAAGAGAAAATAGATAAAATGCAACTACAAAGTCATAATACAAACACAGATAAAATACAACAAAGTGAATTGAAAAGTAAGTATTTAAAGATCTTAAATCATAAAACAAAAATAAACCTAGAAAGAATGAAAATCATAAATCATTCAGTTGACCCAAAGTATATGCACAGATTGGCTATGAGAACTAAAATATATAACAAGTCCAACTATATTAGAGAAATATTCTCAACCTCCAAAAATTAAAAAGTTTCAGATTTAGAAGATATATTAAAAGAATTTAAAGACTATTTTACAAAAATAAACGAGGAGAACATATTAATAGACTCTGATGAAAGAATAAGAAATTTCTTAAAAATATATACTAAGAAAAAACCTAAACATGGATGAGATTAACAATACAGATAGACCCATTTCAATTTCAGAATTAAAATCACATATTAAAAAGTTAAAAATAAATAAAGCTCCTGGCAATGATGATATCATCCCTGAAGTGTATAAAAATAATGACTAAAGAACATCTAAATATGTTACTTGAAGAGTTTAATATGGTAAAAACCTAGAAGTAGTTCCCCCCTCGTGGAGACATTCTCTCCTTACTCCAATATTAAAAACAGATAAAGACCTAATAAAATGTTCATCTTATAGGCCAATCTCATTGTTGAATGTGGATTATAAATGATTTATGGCCATTCATACAGACAGATTAAAACAATATCTCCCTTCTCTAATTGCTAATGATCAGACAGGCTTTATCTCGAACAGGAATGTATATGATAATATAAAGCAAATAATATCATTAATTGATTTGGCCAATAAAACAAAAGAAAGTTTAACAATAGTAAGCCTTGATATTAATTGTGCATTAGATTCTGTAAATTGGAAATATCTTTCATTAGCACTAGAAGAATGTAGCTTCTCTCAAAATTTCATACAGCTAATAAATCTGTTATATACTAATTCAAAAGCATATATTAAAATAGGGTCATTTACATCTGAGCCAATAAAAGTAACAAAAGGTACAAAAGAAGTATGCCCTCTATCGCCTCTATAATTTACTCTGGTTATTGAACCATTTGCAAATCTCATAAGATCACATAATGACATTAAAGGAGTGACTAGGAATAAAGATCTAATAGTTAAGATTCAATTGTTTGCTGACAATATTCTTTTAACTTTAGAAGACAATAAATCCCTTATAACTCTATTTACCCTAATGGAAGATTTTCAAAGAAAATCGGGACTCACTTTTAATGAAAATAAAACCAAAATCCTGCCCATAAATTATAGTAACAAAGATATATAAGAAGATTTTAAGAAATATATAACAAAAGAAAGACAGATAAAAATATTTAGGAATAGTTATTGCAGAAAACATTAAAAAGATAATATATATCAATTATGAGACTACTTTAGAAAATATAGTAATGCTTATAAATAATTGGAATAAATATGTCTTTACTATGGATGAGAGACTTTCTATTATTAAAATGATTATTCTTCCGAAAATCTTATACATGGTACAATCTCTTTCTTTACCTCCACCCAAAAACATAATAAAAAAAATTAACTTAATAATGGGTTCAGGCACCTAGGCAGCGAGACATTTCCCTGTGGTACATTGGCTGTGGGCACATGGCTGAAGTGACAGTCAGCTGCAGAGAAATATGGCTGTTTGCAGATTCCCTGTGGGCAAAGAGAAGAATGTGTTGCAATCCCCACAACTTCAGTAACCAAATGCATAGGGGGAAACAATGTCCATGGTCCCCAAGGGAAACACCAGGCAATATGGCAGGCATCAGCAGCAGGCTGGCCAGAGGGCATGTCAGTGGCAGTAAAAATGCAGTGACTTTACAATCGGTGTGTGTGGACCACTACCCCCTTCACAGTGTCTTGGGAACATTATCTAAAGCTCATACTGGAGCATAAATGTGACTACAGTAGCCTGCAGGATTTCCTCCATGCTATTGCACACTTCTACATGTAGTTACATAAGCATGTACTGTACACTGAGCACAACACACATTACTTCTTCTGCCTCCATGCATTTGGTTATTAAAGCTGTGCGCATGGCAGTGCTTGCTTCTATTTGCCCACAGAGAATTTGCAAACAGTCTTATTTCTCTGTAGCTGACTGTCACTTCAGCCATGTGTCCCCAGTCAAATGTACCACAAGGAAATGTCTTGCTGCCTAGGTGCCTGAACCCCTTAATAATACTAAAATGTTTATGATTTCCCAATAGACCAAGAATAGCATTGAATAACCATATTAGGGACTGGTCAAATGGAGGTATTAGTTTACCAGACCTTGAACTATACTCCATAACTTCTGTCATTAAAACAATAATCTTATGGTCAAATTCCTATTATACAGCCAAATGGAAATCCATTTTTGGTCATGTTTTAATACTATCTACTTTTTGACACATCCCAACAAATCTATAGCTTCACATAATTCTATGTATTGGATACTAAAAGAAGAGTTTATAAATAATGCCAATCCTAAAATTAATTCGGACATAATTAATATAACAATAAAAATGTTGAAAACCTTTTTCCTCAAAAATCCAGCATATAAAGCATGGTTATTATTTTCCCAATTGCCTACATACAAAATAATATCACATCCTCTAACGAATTGATTATGGAAAGATTTAAAATAAATAACTTAATATATTGGTCTTAATTAATGCAAAAAGAAAATCCATTAACAGGCCTATATATATATATATATATATATATATATATATATATATATATATATATATTAGATACATTTAATTTGAAGAAAGAATTATGGTTACATGTTCAAACCTGTGTATAATACGTTGAAAAAAGAGTAGAAATTATGCAACCAACAGTTAAAAAAAATCCCAAAGTTTATTGAGCTTTTAACAATCTCTACACAAGAAAAGATAGATAACAACAATATATTATCCAAAATATATAAAATAATAAGAATAGAACTGTTGAAACTCTCAAAGTAATCACTCTATTCTCTTTCTAAAGCCCTGCACTTGCTCAGCTCTTATAAGGAAACACTAACTAACTAAAGCACTACACCCTCCTTGACTTCTCATAAGTATTAGACTACCGATTGGTCCTTCCTGATCAAGTGAAAAATCAGTTCCCTTCCCTAATATGATCAGTAAAAAAACAGTTCCCTATACTAATCTGGTATGTCCAAGGGTCAGTTTCAAGGTTGCTCTCCAGTCCAGCTTGTGAATCTGGGAATTTTGAGGCAACGTTACATTTGCCTTATGTACACAGACAACCCTCTCCTCCTTCCAACAAACTCTAATACATGTGAGAGATGCAGTTACACAGGCAAACTGGAGGCAGAGCTCTCTCAACCCAAGACTGGCACAGTCAGTCAGGAGGAAAAGGTAACCACACACACCACAAATCCAGTCTCACACAGACCTATTGCATCTGCATACCCAACACATAAACACACAAAAACATACTCGGAGGCTCTAAATAAAAATCTGCCTAAACAGCAAAGACCTCCTAAGCAGATATCCAAGCAACAGCCACCCCTCAACAATACCCACAAATCACATATCTCACAAAATCAGTGTGCCTCAGTCACAGCCCTTAAGGCCAAACAACATACCAAATACACTTGTTATAGGGGACTCTATTGTCCAGCACACTGACGTCCCGCTCACCAGACTGAACAAGGAGAAGGTCACTGTAAGCTGCCTGTCGGGTGCCAGGATCCTCCACATAATGCAAGCACTCAAGTCACTCCAAAGCAAGTACAAGTATGACTCCGTCATTGTCCATGCTGGTGTGAATGACCTGAGACGTACCTCCCTGGACTACATGAAAAGAGACATAGAGGAGCTCTCTGACCATGTAGCCCAGGCTGGTATGACCCTGACCTTGAGTAGCATCTTGCCCTCACCAAGAATGATACCACAGTATAAAGACAAAATGATCAGTTTCAACAATTGGCTAAAGTATTGGTGTCATTCAAAGGGGATCCAGTGTCTGTCAGCCTGGGATGACATGCTCGACAAGCCACGTTGCTTCGCTAGGGACGGCTTGCACCTGTCACCCTTAGGCTTTCGTATACTGGTCAAGGCTCTTGCCACCCCCATAGTGCCTTTTTTAGGCAAGGCTCAAAGGACAAACCCACCTCCATAGACAACCCAAAGATAAAAAAAACTAAAGGTGATGCTACTCAATGCCAGAAGTCTAAACCTCAAGATGCATGCACTCAAGCCTCTCCTCAGTATTGAGAAAATCAATGTCTGTGCAGTAACAGAAACCTGGTTCAAGGCTCCTGAGAGCACCCCAGCACTACCAGGTTATAACTCATACCATGCGTGTATATTCATCAAAGATACCTACACTTCCAGGTTAGTGGCACTGCATGAAGCATCGGAAACCATCCATGTGCAACTAACAGCGGGCAAAACTGCCTTTCAGTTTGTAGCCTGCTACAGAACACCCTCCCTATTACAGGAACCCCACTTGGCATTCCTGAGAACACTGGAGAATATGAAGGTCTCTCCAAACACCATGTTATTGGGTGACTTCAACTACCCAAACATTGACTGGGAAAACTACTCAAGCCCAAACACCCTTGCCCAATGGTTCCTTGAATATATAAACTCTAACGCACTGGAACAACTGGTCACCACTCCCACAAGAGGGAACAACTTATTGGACCTGGTCATCACCAACATGGGGACTCTATGTTCCACACCAGAGGTAAACCCCTCATTGGTAAGATCAGACCATAAACAAATTTCCCTGGACATCTATATCCCGTCCCTACCCCCAGCCAAGGAAATCACTGTAAAGAATTTCTCAAAAGCCAACTTTGCACTTCTCAAGACTGAGGTGGAATCCTTCAAAGTCCCTGGGCCAGAGGGTAATACAGCCCAATCCGCAAAATCCTTTACAAATGCATTCAATGAGCACCTGCAGGAATGCATGGATCGTGCTATCCCAAATAAAACCAAGACTCACTCCTCCAAAAACAGGAGACTGGTCTGGTGGACCCCAGCCATAAATAAGCTATACAACAAAAGGAGGAAGCTATAATATGACAGAGCAAAATCCCAAAAAGGGAAGGTATCTCTGTTTAGTATTAGCAAGAAACTTCAATCCCTCATAAAATCATCAAAGGCCAGTTTCGAAAGAAAAATTGCCCTAGACACTAAAGACAATCACAAGGCCTTCTTTAGTTATGTCAGGAACATGGGTGGAAATTCCCAGATATGCTCTGAATTGTTGCATAACGGTACAAAATATACTAAACCTACAGACATAGCCAACATCCTGGCAGACAGATTCAGCGCAAACATCTCCCCCCCTTCCCCCCCAAAGGAGCAAATGCCTATCCCAACTGAATGTAACCTCCCTGACATCACAGATGCACAGGTGAAAGCTGCCCTCTCCAAAGCAAAAAACACAGTATCTATGGGACTGGACGGTGTCCCAGGCTGTGTCTTACATGGGCTCCAAGAAGAACTGAACCCTCACATTAAGTCACTGTTCAAACTTAGCCTTACTACATGATATGTACCCAAAGAATGGTGTACAGCTACAGTGGTCCCACTCCACAAAGGTGGTGCCACAATGGACCCCGGAAACTATCGCCCCATAAGCCTGACTAGTCTAGTCTGTAAAGCTATGGAGCGTATTATCATGGAACTCATAAACAAAGACATTGGAAGCCTCCAGACACTGGACCCTACCCAATTCGGCTTTGTTAAGGGCAGATCTTGCCTCTTAAACCTAGTTGATTTCTTTGAAACAGTTACCAAAGCCATAGATGAGGGCAAGATAGTCCACACAGCCTACCTGGACCTCACAAAAGCCTTCTGCACAATACCCCACTCGGGCATCATAAATAAGCTTACCAGCTTAAATATCAACCCCTATATAACAAGATGGGCTGCAAACTGGCTCAGAGATAGAACCCACATGGTCAGAATCGTAGGTGCCATGTCCGAATCCAAACCAGTTACAAGTGGCGTCCCACAGGGCTCAGTTCTGGGACCTCTCTTGTTTGGTATATACTACTCTGAGGTTCAGGCTAACACGGGGGGATTATGGCTGACAAAGTTCACAGATGACTGCAAACTGGGGGCCATAATCAAATCTCCAGCTGACACAAGCATCCTCCAGAAGGGTCTCACAGAGATGGATGCTTGGTGCCAGAGCCACGGCCTCAAGCTAAATGCTAAAAAGTGCATAGTCATCCCCTTTGAGAAAAACAAGGTGCCCACAAATTACCACATAGGTGGTAATCCATTAAGTACGGAAGAAGTAATTAGAGATTTGGGGACCAACATAGATAGTAATCTATCCTTTGATAATCACATTGCCAAAGTGGTTAGAAAGACCCTCTATATAGCCCACCTTATCACGAAAGGGTTCACATCTAGATCAAGAGAGGTCATTGTGCCCCTCTACTCGTCACTCATCAGGCCCATAATTGAATACAATGCCCCTTTTGGGATGTACCTTACCCGACACCTGCAGCAACTGGAGAGACCCCAAAAGTACCTCACCAAGAGGATCATGGGCTACAAACAGATGTCCTATGCAGCTCGACTAAAGAAACTCCAGCTCTACTCAGTTGCTTACCACCTACTCAGAGGCGATCTATGCCTGGCGTACAAAGCCATGTCAAACCCAGAATTAATGGACATGCTCCACCTCAAAAAATCCAAGTCCCTTAGAGCTACACGTTCCAGGGACCTAAACCTCAGCACAAAAATAAATAGGACATGCTGGAGGGACAGATTAATTTCCCAGAGGCTCCCCTCACTCTGGAATAGAATCCCAATTCATGTTAGACATAGCCCCTCGCTGACCCTCTTCAAGCGAAATTTGGACGCGTGGATGGGAAATCGCAAATTCACCCCTGGGATCTCTCCTGTGTCCCTGCTAGACAGAGGCACAGTAAACTAATCTTAAAAGGGTACCTTCTGTGACCTACTTTACAGAGGCACAGTAGGCTAATCTAATAGGGAGGCAGAAGCCAAATACACTCTGACTAGGCTTATAAATTCCCTAGGGCAGATAGCCTAGTATCTACCTATGAACCTATGAACCTATAATACATTAAAGAAGCATACTGGAACTATTTTAAGGTAATAAACAAAAAATTCCCCAAGGGAATAAGATAAACAATTCATTTTAAGATCATCTAAACATATTACATCTTCACTGAAATGGAAACTGTTCTCATGGACTTGTATACATAGATCATTTTATATACCATATAAATTAGAAATTATATCAAAAACTAGAATTACCTGTTGGAGGTGTAAATTAGATGAAAAATCAGATTGGGAACATATATTTTATGAATGTGTTAATATTAAAATATATTGGGAAGAAATAATTTTTACAGGCCCTGTTCTCTGACAACTTTATACTGACCAAATCCTTGATTCTTTTTAATGTTCCAATACCCAAATGTGTTCAATGGAGAGATTTATGGAGCATAATGTCAATTGCAAGGAAAGTAATAACAGGAAACTGGAAGAGTGACATTATTCCCTCCTTTAAGGAATTCAAAAACATTGCTACTGAAGTTTGCCAGTTGGAAGTTATCACAATGAGAACAAGAACCACAAGAATCACATCCTCATATAATTCATGGAAAAGACTAAGTGACCTCTTAAACAAATAATGATTGACATATGATATTAATCGAATTGTGTGTGTGTGTGTGTGTGTGTGTGTGTGTGTGTGTGTGTGTGTGTGTGTGTGTGTGTTATATATATATATATATATATATATATATATATATATATATATATATATATATATATATATATATATATATATATATGTGTGTTTAATTGTATATTAGTAGACACTATCTGTAAATATTTGTTTTGTTAGTAATTTATATATGTTTCTTTTGCAAGATAAGAAAATGAATTCATGTTCTATTCAGTTTGATACAATTGTAACTTTTCATTATTATTAAGTATTTAATATTGTTCATGTTTGACTTGAAACTTTATTAAAAATTTATTAGAAAAAAATGACCTAAGAGTGAGGGCTTTGGGAGGAGAAAATAGGGTATAGGGAACTATCGTGGCAGAAAACACTCCAAGCTAATGTCCCCCCCCCCCGGTCTTAATGAGAACATCTCTATAGCCTCCCTTTTAATATAAAGAGCTGTAAAATTGTGATCTGAAGTGAATATATTGTTTTTTTTAAAAAACATGTAATACTGAAGCAATGATTTTTTTTTTTCTTTAGGAGATTTTATTGTAATGGTGGTCGTTGGTCACTAGAGGGAGCGTTTATATTAGTTTTTTATAAAATGTGTATTTATGGTTTACACAAGAGATAATAATACAGGTGATGTAGTGGTAGAATTCTTGCCTGCCACTCAGGAGGCCTATGTTTGATTCTTGGCCAATGCACCAATATTTTTTAATGGCTGTTACAAAGAAGTGGATTGCACATAATATGATTTACTTACACTGGTTTATAAAAAACTTTTAAACTTATTAGAAGTATTTAAACAGAAATGCTATTAAAGTATTATTTATTTATTTATTAGTAGTTTAAGGACAAACTGATGTTTGAAATGGTTTTAGTTAGATAATTGATGATAAAAGAAAGGTAGTATGGAATGCATTGCATCTGATGAAATCTTTGTATTGAAGATGAAAACGTGGTGATTTAAGCTAAGCATTTATGTGTTTTATATATTAAAGAAGTGTTTTTCACTATTTGGTAATGGACTGCTGTTTCTCCTTCCTGGGTGCTATTTTGGATTTTGGTTACTGGTATTTGTATTTTGGCACCTTTTCCATTTTGTTTTTGGTTTTAACTCTACTGTCGCCTCAGATAATGGGCTAAGGAAAAGTTTCATACAGAACATCAAAAAGGTGGTAAGGATAGCCAAGACTAATGTATGTATGGCAAAAAAAATATCTGAACAGTATGTTGACAGCCTACAGAAGTTCTGCATGCCTTCCTATTGGAGCTACAGTAGCAAGCCTGGTTTTCAATCATACCTTTAGGAACAAGATACTTTGTATGGCTGAATCCAGAGAGACAACAGATGGAGTTGATGTTAAAAAAATAATTAGTAGAGCTTACAAAAGCATTGCATGATAACTATAAGAATCAATCAGAGGTGGTTAGAAAGGATAGGGAAGAGAGATTCGATAAGCCGTTTACAAAGAAACAATAAGGAATATATGTATGTCTCCCAAATATGCAACAAGGTCTAGAAGATTTAGGATATTTGCCTGGAAGTGTTTACATAGGTATTTTTATACCCCAAGTAGACTACAAAGAATTTTTCATCAGGTAGACAGCAAATGTTGGAGGTGTGATGGGGAAGAAAGAGGTAAATGGGAACATATTTTCTGATAGTATAATGAGTTGGCAGACTTTAAAGATTTCCTGCAGACTGCTTTGTTAGAGATAATGGGTGAGCAAATCGTTGTAACTATGGAAATAATTTTCTTGAGCTAAGATACAGAATTGGAATTGCCTAGACATAGTAAGGCCTTGTTGCGTCTAATTTTGATGGCTGTCAAAAGATCTATTACTAGAAATGGAATCAAAGTCTAAACCAACTTTAGAAGTAGTGAATATAGTAACAGAAAAAACAACTGGAATTGTGATCTTTAGAAAAGGGTAGGAGCAAATTACATAGGAAAAAATTGGAATTGTGGGAGCAATACATGCAGAGAAGAAATGAGGTTTAAAGGAATGCAGGATTTGAATGAGCTATGTAATGTTTGACTGACAATGACTGGATAAATTATAAGTGATATATAATGTTTGCAACTAAGATTTTGTCAGTATGGTTTGTTTATATATATATATATATATATATATATTTTTTTTTTTTTATGTGATAATTTAATAAAGATGTTTCTTGTTTAAAAAATGGAAAGAAGTCTATCCCCAGGCTCTGTTCTTTCTTAAAACCTGTTATCATGTGATGAGGCCAGAGAGATTTTCCTTGCTAGACTCATTCCAGTGCCTAGAAGTCTCATAGGAGTGAAAATAAACCTTATGTGTGAATGACTATGTTTGATGATCTGACTCCTGAAGTAAAAATTGCTGCTTTCTTTTACAAAAGTCTTCAGAACTAATTTACAAATGCCTTTGCAGGGCAGGGAAAATTATTGGCATCTGATACAAAATATGTGCTTGTTTGTTTGTATCTGCATGCACATGATAATTTAGAGAGCTTAGAGTTATACCCAAGGCATTTGAATGCTGTGAATGTGCTGCATAATGTGTTTAAAAAGAGCTAAAATTGCCATGAGTGTAAAATATGCAAATATGATTTAATATGGTTTGTCTGTTCCCCTGCTATAGTGCCAATGGCAAAAACTGAGCCTCCCCAGCTATATAGAAAAGGAGAGATGTAGTGTAAAATTCAATCCCAGGTTGCTCACATCCATACCTCTCAACTGTACAGAATTCTTCAGTATTTACCAGTTTTGAGGGCAAAATAATGGGGTGCTACGAACTTCCGAGCAACCCCTTCAATTCGTTTTTTTTTTTTTTTTTTTTTACAATTTTAAGTTATGGCTGACATCATCACACATCTCCAGCATATCCTGCAATGTCATCAATGTGCAGGGTGTGTGTGTGATGTTATCAGCTTCGTGAGGCAGTGCCTGACTGCCTGTGGGACTCGAATACTGGGGCAGGAGTTTCAAACCATGGGTGGTGATATTGCTTGTAGATGAGTATTGGATTGTCTGTACAACTGTACCCCAACACTCATTACCGCCCATTTCCTAAACAGGAAATTAAGGATGCTTTAATCACATTATAGGATAATTACTACATTAAAAATCTTTGATCAGACCATGTACTGTGTTTAGGATTGTGGTGTGGCTAAAAGGAGGAAAGTATGATGTGTTTAGTTTAAGATTTTCACAGCATTAGTCTTCAGCGAATGGTACAGATAGTTTTAAACATGAACTGAAGAATGCTGCATAATGCATACATCATTGATCTGACACTGAGTCTTGGTTTAGTTTTGCACCTTGCCTAACCTGTGATATTCTCTAACCCATCATGGCTGCCACTCTAAATTAAGAACTTGGTTAGGAGTTATGGTATAGGCTCTGACCCTGAGCATCCTGAAAGGAGGCCGATATTCCGAAGGGTAAGTAATGGCACAATTATTCTCATACTTAAACAAAGTTTTAAGTTTATATATCCTGTATGAAACATTTTATACCTAATAGTTCTGTAAATGCTGGATTTTGCACTGATCTGTTTCTTTTGGTTATGCCTTTTTGCAGAGAGGTACGTGTCTGTTTTGAATTTAAACAGAGGCTAGATGTCATTACAGCAGTTTTGCTGGTCAGCTGAGTCATAATGCTAGTCAGTGTTTGTGAAGTCCAGTAACCTCTCTGTTGTTCTGATAATGGATGTCCTGTGACAGATTTACCTCTGAAACACGAGTTTTGGTTCATTGTTTGCTTGTGAAAGATGGTAAGGCTGTGTGCTGTCTGACTTAATCATCAGTAATAAGGCTTTTATAGTTTCAGTATTTACTGGGTTTTCTGTTTTGATATGCTTACTTTTAACAACTGGGTGATGACCTGCCTGCTTTAAGATGGATCTTTAACTGCCAGTTTTCTCTGTTAAACTTTCCCATATTTGAAAGGGTCATTCGCTGTTTTTACTCATATAGTTGTATACAGTGTATGCACCAGAGATTGTTACATATACAAATGGTCACTGTCTGTAACTTGGGAGTAAAGTTTATACATATATATTGCAGTCTCAAAATATTCTCCCACCAACACCAATATAAATTGTTGATTCTTATAGCATAAACCAGTTATTTTTTGACCAAGTCAGTATACCGCCAAGCAGATTGTGCAATGTTCTTCATAACTGTTAGTTTAGGCATGTCTGTTGGCCTTCCAGGTCTATATTATAACCTCGAATAATTAAAAGAGTGAATGCTCTTTAATCGAGCCCTTAAAATCAAAGCACTAAATCCCGAACACATGGAACAGAGATTTTTTTCCCAGGGAAAAAAATCACTGGGCCGTTTTTGGGACTTTGCCATTTCCTCCGCTGTGGTGTGATCTCAGAGTTGGCATATTTAAGTAGGGGGTGTGGGGGGCAAAACCCCCCACTTTATTTTGTGTTTGGAATTTTTTTATTTTTTTTTGCGGAGCAGCAATTTTCCCGGGGGAAAAAATCATTGTTCCGTGTGTTCAGGATTTAGTGCTTTCAATTTTAAGGGGTCGATTAAAGAGCATTTGTTCTTTTAATTTTTCGAGGTTATAATATAGAACCAGCCTTCCAAACCCACTTTTTTTGTAACATGTCCAAAAAAAACACATGTTCAGTCTAATATTAAGCCTGATATACTTTACGATTTCACAGAAGAAAAATTGCTACTAGCTAAAGGTGACCACCTTTTAATGCATTTAGTGAAATTCATTGATGTGATGGGGTAGTTTGTGTGTATAAGTTTTGTATATATGAACTGCCTGTACCTCTAAAATGTCTGATTTTCTGGTGGGCCATCAGGGACTGTGTCTTTGTAATCAGAGTTTGTCATAGCTATGAACTTGGCAATATTAAATGGGCAGTGGGAGACATACCTCTCAATCTCTCAAAGCAATACATCTGGACAAAGCCAAAAATAACGGTAGGACAAAGGTCCAGAAATATGCACAAATTTTAAATATTGCGTCTGTAAACACAGCTATCTGCTAGAATAACAGGTTTTACATTATTATGTATTTTCTGAGGGATGTGAAGTCTGAAATTCAAATGTCTGCCAGCATTTATTATTATTTAGTGACTTCAGTTTTCAAGTTGGTATCCCACAATTCCATTGGAGTGGGTGAAGTTACATGATTTATATGCACATTTTATGTTAATCAGCATCCCAATTTTTGGCCAGTTGTACCTATTTTTCATGGGCCTTTGTCCAGATTTTTGATGTTTCCATGTTGAGAGGTATGCTCACATCTGCCTATTAATTTTCCACAAAAGACCTCAGATCACACTGTTTTTATTATTGTTGCTATTATTATTATCATTATTATTTGAATGTAGGAGTCTGCATGTCCTCCCTGTGGTCTCATGGGTTTCCTCTAGGTGCTCCTGTTTCCTCCTACAGTCCAAAGACATGCAATAGGTGGACTGGGCACTCTAAATTGGCTGTAGGTGCAAGTGTGTGTGTGAATGAGTGGTACAGATGAACTACTGTGGCAGGGCTAGCCACCCGGTGGTGTAAACATTGACTCACGATGATTATCCCTGTTGAAGTGACACCCCGACCTCATGTATAAAAATGGGAAAAAGGGGTTGAGGATGGATGGATGAAAACTGCCTCAGTAGCTGTCGCTGGGACTGTCTTAGTCTCTGATATGATGGCTAAACACCCTTCTGCAATTTGTTTTGTTGATAAGGCTCACTATAGCTCTAGGAAGCATTTTTTCCCCATGCAGCTTTGGAATGGTAAACAGAACAATGCTAAGATGTCCAGTAGGTAATCTGCAATCACGAACCAAGAATCATACCTAATGAATAATGCATTAGGTTGATTGTAAGGTTATCATCCGTTAGCCTGAAGTTCTTTTTACTTTCTATATAGTATTTCTCTGATAATTTGTCAACAAAAATGTCATAAGTTGTGGCAGTTAGCTTTTTACACCAGTATTGTAAGTTTATGTTGTGCATCTGGGATCACTACATAATCTCGAAAGTTTGAAATACCGAATTTCAAACTTCCAAGACTATATAGCTGAAACCCCTTATTACCGAAAGACCAGAAGCGCGAATTTCAAAATCCTGTTCATCAGGAGTTTGACATTCACGCTTCTGGTGTTGCGATATGGTGGAAGGTCAGGTAAGTATCTATGTTTAAATGTGTTGGTTAGGGGTTTAGTGTGTACGTGTTTGTTGTGACTGTGATGATGTGTGTGTGTGAGGGGAATGTAGGTGTGTGGTGGTGTTTCGTGTGTTTGTGTATGTAGTGCGACCTTGGAGTTATAATATTTAAGTAGGGGGGGTGTGAGGGGTGCAGGTTTGTGTATTTGTGTTCTGGGGGAAGGTGTGTGCATGTGTATGTGTGTGGTGTATGTTGAGTGTAGTTTTCAGTAGTTTGAATTTCGCAGTTTTGATGTTTCGGTATTTTAGTGTTTCGGGTATTTGGTCTTGGGATTTTGGGCGTCGGTAGTTTGGGTTTTCGGGATTTAGTAGTGGTTCCATGTATCTATATGTTTTACATCAGTAGACTCATGCTGTATAAAACTATCTTTGTCCAAGTTTGTTTAATATCTACAAAATTCCTTTCCCTGCAGTGCAGTTCCTCTTATATGCTTTTTCATCTACCTTTTTTACTGGGTGTCTTTTAGGATTCTGCTTGTCCATCTTAAGTTAGTGAATCACTGAGGTTTATTTTACTTACAATTTCTCACCAGACATTGTGTAAAAGAGTTTGGTGTATGGTCATGCTGAAGGGTATTTTGTGATAGTATAAAAAGAGACATTTTTTCAACACTATTTGGGAAAAAATACCTGTCCCACTTAAAAGAAATGCTTCACAGGATAGTGATATATGAATTTATTGTAAATGTAGAAAGGTGTCAAATTACTATGAAAGAGGTAACCAACCTAGATCACATTACAAAGCAAGGACAAAATAACTACTAAGCCATGCAAATGTTTATATCTCAGATTTCTTAGGGACTTCAAAGTGCTGTAGGGCATGTGACTAATAATCATAGCAAATAAAAACTCTCAAAGTGCAGCTAAAACAAGAACCACTGAAACTTGTAAAACTAATGAATGACCACCAATGGAAAATATAAATATACAAAATAATTTACCATTTTTGTTCTTTATTTATACAATAGAACTTATTCAGAAAATAGCTCAAAATCCGTCACAACTAATTTAAAAAGCCTGCCAAAGGTCACACGATAAAATGTAACAAACCACTGAAAACATAGTATCAAACTAAAACTAATCCTTAAAGTTGTAAACACCTAATTTGTCTAATTAGGTGTGATGGATAGAATTAGTTGTGATGGATTTTGAGATATTTTCTGAAGAACTTCTGTTGTATGAATAAAGAATAAAAGCTCTAAATTATTTATAAAGGAAAAACAAAAAGATGGCACTAGATTTCACTAGTGACATCATTAACCTCAGCAAATTTGTTCTTAATCATAGGATCATAGGAAGTTACTAGGCTAATGGGTCTGGGCCCTTACATGCCTAGCCACGATAAGCACCTATTGCACCTGTCCAAGAGAGACACAGGTGGAACCCCCTGGGTGAATTTACGGTTACCCATCCAGTCGTCCAGATTGCACTTGAAGAGGGCCAAGAGGTGCTCTGCTTGACATGAATTGGGAGTCTATTCAACATCACATGTCTGTACTAAAGAAGGGATTCACCTTTATTCCAACGCAGTATGCTGACATGGTCAAAGTAATTGACCTAAAGATATTCACATGAAAATTGAATTTAAAGTACCTATTGAAAGACATTCCTCATTTTAAAGATACACATAAAAAGTCTTTCATCAAAAGTACTTACAACCCTTCACTTCACCACACTTTACAGGTGTTTCAGGATACCTGTGAAAATGAACTCACAAAGTATATTGGCAAAAAAAATGAAGTTTTACAACCTGACTTACCAAAAGAGGATGGCTCTCAAAGAACTCAGCGGAAATAATGATATCTGTATAATGAAAGCAGACAAGAATGGCACCATTGTTCTCATGGACATTTCTGCATCCAATAAAAGCATCCTGAATCTATTGGCAAATACCTCTTGTTATGAGGAATTATCAATGGATATTGTCACAAGACCTTTTAACAATAAATTTTATTTGACCTTTTTTACCAAAACGAGAGAGAACACGAGACTTACAATTTTCTAAAACTGGATCATCCAAAAATGGCCCATTTCTTCGGTATTCCAAAGACACATAAAAACCACAACCATCCTCCATTTAGCACTATACTCCTGGAAATTTCTACAACACAGAGCCAATCTCCATTTTTTTAGATTATATTTTAAACCCTATAGTCCAAAAGTCTTTGTTCTATCTCAAAGACTCATGGCATCTTTCAGAGCTTTTGAGCAATTTGAATAATCTAGACCATAGCTTCCTTCTCATCTGCATTGACTTTATATCTTTATATACTTGCATTTGCCATCAGGAAGACATAAAACTCATCAGAAATTACCTCAATCAGCTTTCTTCCTTTGGAAGTACTTGGATTAACACTATTTGTGAGTTGCTGGACATTGTCCTCAACAATATTTTTTTTTAATTCCAAGGGAAAATATACAAACAAAAGACAGGTGTGGCCATGGGGGCTAGTGCGGCCCCTGTTTTTGCAAATTTAGTTTTTGCCGCATGAGAACACACTCATATTATTAACCATGAATATTACAACAAAATTACATTCTATAAACTTTTTATAGATGATTTGTTTTTCATCTGGATAGGTACCACTGACAAGTTTTACACCTTTTTTAACCATTGAAGGAACAAGAAGAAAATGTGGCAACTTGCTGAGAGGTACAATGCACTGTCTTGATTAGCTTTTTTGATGCTATATAAAAGCTAATCAAGACAGTGCATTAGCCAAACATGTACAAGATAATCCCAGTCATGTTTTTAAATTTTGGGTACTGGACCAGATGGGACCAGAAATAAGGGGTGGACCAACTGAAATAGAACTTGAAAAGTTGGAATTAGTATGGCAAATATGCCTAAACGCATATAATGACCCTGGACTCAATGGCATGTGCTCCATTATGCCTTTACTAAAAATTAAAAGTCCGTGTAGATAGTACTTTAAAACTACTAACTGCATGTTGGATTAATATGGATGTACTGCTGCCTTACCAAGAATAAAAGTAATAAGATGGTCATACATATTCATATACATTCTTAGTTTTACTTTTATCATATATTAATAACTGTTCAATAATTTTTTAAATATATATATATATATATATATATATATATATATATATATATATACATCATTTTTCACCAGCATAAATTTGAATATATAAACTGTTTTATTAAACAGGTGGTGCGATGCTTTTAGTGTTTTTTACCAAATAAGATAGTATAGCCCTTTAAATCATAGTAAGCTGAGATCAGCTGACTTGACATCATTGTTATTTAAATGATTTTGTATGTTTTCACAATTATCTGATGAAGTTCAAAGATTTGTATTGAACAAAAAGCACTTCATTAAAGGATTGTACCTCTCAACAAGTTGCCACGTTTTCTTCTTGTTCCTTCAATAGTTTTCTTTCTTTTGGTACCTTTTTTAACCATCTAATTAAGGTACAGAATTTTTAAAGTATACCATCAGTGGGACAGACAGAACCATCAATTAACTTGACATACATTTAAAAACAAAAGAACCCACAGGTGTCCTTCACAATAAGATTTACAGAAAGAACACCTTTGTTAACAATTATTTGTACCACACTAGCCTGCACCACTTTCATATGAAAAGGGAGTCATCAAAAGCCAGTTTTTAAGGTTAAGTAGGCTAACTAGTAAGGGCAATGTTTTACAATTATTAACAGATATGTTTATTGACAGAGGGTATTGCAGCAACCTGCTAGAAACAATAGTGGGAGAGGTCACGGCACTAAGAATGGACAAAGCCCAGCCTATTCTAAGAAGTTATACTACACAGTTTAATTCAACTTCCTCTAATACAACAGAAATTATCAGCAAGGATCCCCAAAATCAATTCAGGAGTGCTTTTCTATTTCTGGTTTCCACAGATTTGGCAGTTATTAGAGAAACCATCACAAATAACTGGAAGATAATCTTGGGAAATCCAGATATGGCTGAAACATTAGGAAGTGCTCCTTGTTTTTTTTTTTTGTTTTTTTATAAAAAATCATCTAATGTTAAAAGCATGCTTGAAATAGTCAAACATTTTCATTTAGGTAATGTAACTACATATGGCACGTTCAAATATGGAAAATGTAAATACTGTAGATACATGGAAATGGAAATACTGTAGATACATCAGCAGTTGTTCTAGCATGTTTATACATGGAGCAAATAAGACTATCACGGCAAGGGGCAGATATGATTGCAATTCTACTAGCATTGTTTATATAGCTAACTGTGAAACGTGCACTTGTTTTTACATTGGAAAAACTGTATGTGAGCTCAGGAAAAGAATATATGAGCACACATTGGCTGTTAGAAAGAAGGACAGCAACAATGCCTTAGCCAAACACTCCCTGGCATGTGTTGACCTCAGAAAATTCAATTTCTTTGTTTTAGACAAGGTCAACACAGAAGGTTTTGTAGGTAATTACAACATTCTGCTGGAATTTCATGAAGCAGAATGGCGAATGAGACTTGCAGCAGATCAAAAGCCGGGTCTAAATGAATAAATACATTTGAAATGTTTCATTTTAGCACAGAGATTATGTATTTAAAGAATATTATTTACATTCATCCAATTTCGTTTTTGTAAATGAACAGATATTAACACAGCTGTTTTAAATGACATTTTAAACTTCTTTTTAGACTAATTGTTTACAACTTTAAGGATTAGTTTTAGCTTAATACTGTGTTTTCAGTGACTTGTTATATTTTATCATGTTACCTTTGGTGGACTTTTAAATTAGTTGTGATGGATTTTGAGCTATTTTCTGAAGAAGTTCTATCACATGAATAAAGACCTTTTAACAATAAATTTTATTTGACCTTTTTTACCAAAACGAGAGAGAACACGAGACTTACAATTTTCTAAAACTGGATCATCCAAAAATGACCCATTTCTTCGGTATTCCAAAGACACATAAAAACCACAACCATCCTCCATTTAGCACTATACTCCTGGAAATTTCTACAACACAGAGCCAATCTCCATTTTTTTAGATTATATTTTAAACCCTATAGTCCAAAAGTCTTTGTTCTATCTCAAAGACTCATGGCATCTTTCAGAGCTTTTGAGCAATTTGAATAATCTAGACCATAGCTTCCTTCTCATCTGCATTGACTTTATATCTTTATATACTTGCATTTGCCATCAGGAAGACATAAAACTCATCAGAAATTACCTCAGTCAGCTTTCTTCCTTTGGAAGTACTTGGATTAACACTATTTGTGAGTTGCTGGACATTGTCCTCAACAATATTTTTTTTTAATTCCAAGGGAAAATATACAAACAAAAGACAGGTGTGGCCATGGGGGCTAGAGCGGCCCCTGTTTTTGCAAATTTAGTTTTTGCCGCATGAGAACACACTCATATTATTAACCATGAATATTACAACAAAATTACATTCTATAAACTTTTTATAGATGATTTGTTTTTCATCTGGATAGGTACCACTGACAAGTTTTACACCTTTTTTAACCATTGAAGGAACAAGAAGAAAATGTGGCAACTTGCTGAGAGGTACAATGCACTGTCTTGATTAGCTTTTTTGATGCTATATAAAAGCTAATCAAGACAGTGCATTAGCCAAACATGTACAAGATAATCCCAGTCATGTTTTTAAATTTTGGGTACTGGACCAGATGGGACCAGAAATAAGGGGTGGACCAACTGAAATAGAACTTGAAAAGTTGGAATTAGTATGGCAAATATGCCTAAATGCATATAATGACCCTGGACTCAATGGCATGTGCTCCATTATGCCTTTACTAAAAATTAAAAGTCCGTGTAGATAGTACTTTAAAACTACTAACTGCGTTTTGGATTAATATGGATGTACTGCTGCTTTACCAAGAATAATAGTAATGAGATGGTTATACATATTCATATACATTCTTATTTTTACTTTTACTTTTATCATATATTAATAACTGCTCAATCATTTTTTAAATATATATATATATATATATATATATATATATATATATATATATATACATCATTTTTCACCAGCATAAATTTGAATATATAAACTGTTTTATTAAACAGGTGGTGCGATGCTTTTAGTGTTTTTTACCAAATAAGATAGTATAGCCCTTTAAATCATAGTAAGCTGAGATCAGCTGACTTGACATCATTGTTATTTAAATGATTTTGTATGTTTTCACAATTATCTGATGAAGTTCAAAGATTTGTATTGAACAAAAAGCACTTCATTAAAGGATTGTACCTCTCAACAAGTTGCCACGTTTTCTTCTTGTTCCTTCAATAGTTTTCTTTCTTTTGGTACCTTTTTTAACCATCTAATTAAGGTACAGAATTTTTAAAGTATACCATCAGTGGGACAGACAGAACCATCAATTAACTTGACATACATTTAAAAACAAAAGAACCCACAGGTGTCCTTCACAATAAGATTTACAGAAAGAACACCTTTGTTAACAATTATTTGTACCACACTAGCCTGCACCACTTTCATATGAAAAGGGGAGTCATCAAAAGCCAGTTTTTAAGGTTAAGTAGGCTAACTAGTAAGGGCAATGTTTTACAATTATTAACAGATATGTTTATTGACAGAGGGTATTGCAGCAACCTGCTAGAAACAATAGTGGGAGAGGTCACGGCACTAAGAATGGACAAAGCCCAGCCTATTCTAAGAAGTTATACTACACAGTTTAATTCAACTTCCTCTAATACAACAGAAATTATCAGCAAGGATCCCCAAAATCAATTCAGGAGTGCTTTTCTATTTCTGGTTTCCACAGATTTGGCAGTTATTAGAGAAACCATCACAAATAACTGGAAGATAATCTTGGGAAATCCAGATATGGCTGAAACATTAGGAAGTGCTCCTTGTTTTTTTTTTTTTATAAAAAATCATCTAATGTTAAAAGCATGCTTGAAATAGTCAAACATTTTCATTTAGGTAATGTAACTACATATGGCACGTTCAAATATGGAAAATGTAAATACTGTAGATACATGGAAATGGAAATACTGTAGATACATCAGCAGTTGTTCTAGCATGTTTATACATGGAGCAAATAAGACTATCACGGCAAGGGGCAGATATGATTGCAATTCTACTAGCATTGTTTATATAGCTAACTGTGAAACGTGCACTTGTTTTTACATTGGAAAAACTGTATGTGAGCTCAGGAAAAGAATATATGAGCACACATTGGCTGTTAGAAAGAAGGACAGCAACAATGCCTTAGCCAAACACTCCCTGGCATGTGTTGACCTCAGAAAATTCAATTTCTTTGTTTTAGACAAGGTCAACACAGAAGGTTTTGTAGGTAATTACAACATTCTGCTGGAATTTCATGAAGCAGAATGGCGAATGAGACTTGCAGCAGATCAAAAGCCGGGTCTAAATGAATAAATACATTTGAAATGTTTCATTTTAGCACAGAGATTATGTATTTAAAGAATATTATTTACATTCATCCAATTTCGTTTTTGTAAATGAACAGATATTAACACAGCTGTTTTAAATGACATTTTAAACTTCTTTTTAGACTAATTGTTTACAACTTTAAGGATTAGTTTTAGCTTAATACTGTGTTTTCAGTGACTTGTTATATTTTATCATGTTACCTTTGGTGGACTTTTAAATTAGTTGTGATGGATTTTGAGCTATTTTCTGAAGAAGTTCTATCACATGAATAAAGAATGAAAGCGCTAAATTATATTGTATTTTTATATCTTCCATTCATGTTCATTCATTAGCTTTACGAGTTTTAATAATCATAGCACACTGAAAACTCTCTCATTCAGCCTGCTTAAAAAGATACCAAAACAGCCGTACTGAGGAAAAAAATCTGTAAGAAAGCTTTAATCACATTCCAGAATATAATGTATAGTACCTTAGAAATGTACAATCCTGCTTAAAGGGTACATCAAAAGCCAAATGGTAAGAGCAGTGCGGATGGTATCTAGGGATGAAGATTTTGAGTCGGAATGCATAAATTTGAAACAAATGTTCTTGAAGAGAGCATATCCAATAGATTTAATCAACAAAATATATGAAGAAGTGACTAGCAAAAGATACTCTGGACATTTCAAAACCATACTGGGTGTTTCTTTGGACGGTGAACATCAGCCTGGTTGTCAGAGTAATAGTTTTTATATTACATCACCAGGCTTGGTTATTAATTTACCGAGAAGTGAAGTTATTGATTACCAAGGAAACAAAGTATTAGTCCCCCTTCATACATTTGATATTCCTTTAGATCATCATGTGCACAATAGTAACAGAGGAACTTTTTTAATAACTTTTATAACTACTTACAATACAGACTCAAAAGTCTTGAAGATGATTTTTCAAAAAAACTGGGACATTCTCATGGAGGATGTAGACATCAGGGTTAGTGTAGGAGACAGACCTTGTATAACATATAGAAAAGGCATGAACCTAGGAGACCTTTTAAAGAACAAACATCAGCCAGTTAAATATCAATACTCAGGCACCTTTAAATGTGGTTCTTGCCACTGGTGTCATAAAGTGAAGGTGGGTAATTCTTTTGAAATTAACGCTGTAAGATATAAAATCAAAGGCAAATATAACTGCTCTTCCAAAGCACTCCTATACCTGGCTAAGTATAACCTATGTCCTGTGTTTTACATTGGTAAAACAGAGAGGAAATTCAGCCAGAGGATTTACGAGCATATGTATGCTATTAGGAAGAACAATTCTAATGATGCCTTGGCTAGGCACATTAGCACAAATATTGACCATGATTTCTCTTTCATGGCCATTGATCATGTTGACATGGATGACAGGAGACCATGGGGCCTCTGCTTAGAACTAAAAGACTTGAGGTGGCAGATTTTGCTAAGGGTGCATAAGTGGCCAGTCATTAATGAGATTACCTCTATCACACCTGTGTTAAAACTCAAGGCTTTAGAAAGAAATAAAATTGGAGATAAGTGATTACAGCTTAGTTATTAATGAAAGTTCATATCACTATTGAGCATATGAGTGTATATTTATGCATATTTTAAATCAATGCATAATTTATATTTTTTTTTCTGGGGAGAAAAGGGTTAAACTTGTGGTGATGATGTCATGATTCATTTAATGCTTCATCCAATAATGCTAAAGTATGCACTATTTAAACCTTGCATGTTTTTTACTTATTTGTCTGATGAAGTTTATATTTTAATAAACGAAAGCGCTCACATGGATTCTTACAATTAAAGCCTTTTAAATTTTAAATTCAAGATTTTGTTTTGTTTGCTGTGTGGTTATGGAGGCACCCATCTCTACCTATCTACATCTCTGTAACTCTCTTCTTCCCATCCACCTTACTCTCACACCTTTTCCTTTATTTTTCTCATCTTATCCACTACCTTATCCTACCTTCTTTTCACATTACTCCCTAACTATTTCACCAATTCAATTATGATCTTTATCCTTCTTCCGCTCCTCTTAATGAATAGCAGACTTCAAATATGTTATTTCTCTCCCCTTTTGCATATCCTACGGTTAATTTTTCTGTATCATGAAAATCATGTTTCTCCTAGGATATTGTATGAAACATGTATAGTCTGTAACTGAATTTTATGATTTTATAATGTCTGTTGTGTCTTTTCATTCTGTTTAAAAAACAATGATTTATCCCTATGTACCTGGAGCTTTTTATTCCCTAGGTACATTATGACCGAGTCAGATTTTCCCGGTAAACAAATGTCAAATAAATACTAAATAAATAAACTTTCCTGAGAAAGAAAGTATTAATAATCAACAAAAATAATTGAATGGACTTTTTTCCACAAAGGAAACCTATCTGTCCAGCAAAGGAACAGAATAAGCCAACATCTGATCCTCAAAAGCCTCAGAGGAGCATATTCTTAGGCAGCAGTAAAGCTCTGAAGGGCTTGGCACCCAAATGTGTCTTTTAGTCAGCTCAGCTCAGCTCAAGCTGCTTGCTGGCGAGGAGGATGTCCTGATGCTTTGGAAGCTGGCCATCTATTATTTCCTTGGCAGGCACATAGCTAAAGATATTGCAACAGCAATCGGGTGTATATTACAATGTCAAACTAAAACAAGCTTGAACGTTGTAATATTGAACCCTAAAGTCCAAAAGTTGAAAATAGCGAAGCCACGGCACATACACTTTTTTCCCAGAGAAAAAAACTGGTAGGCCGTTTTTGGGGCTTTGCTATTTCCTCCACTGTGGTGCAATCACATTATATTTAAGTAGGGGGTGGGGGGGGGGGTTTAGTTTAAGTTTAAGGTTAAATTTTTTTATTTTTTTTTTTTGTCAAGGAACAGTGATTTTTTTTTCCCTGGGAAAAAAAAATCACTGTTCTATGTTTTCAGTTTTGTTGGGTTTCCGACTTTAAGGTTTGATATTACAACGATCAAACTTTTCTCTATATCAGCATATCGAATGCTGAAAATGCCAAATGCAATTTAATCGAACTGAAATGTTCGAAATCTCAAAAGAGCGAACTGACGGAACATCGATTTCTTTCCCAGGGAAAGAAATCAGTGTTGCATGAAAAAAAAAACTACAATACTTTAAACACTGACAGAAGTGGGGGGATTCTCCCCCCAAAGTGGGGGGGGTTGTGTCCCCACACCTCCTTACTTAAATATACCAACTACGAGACCGCACCACAGTGGAGGAAATAGCAAACTCCGATGACAGCCCACCAATTTCTTTCCCTGGGAAAGAAATCAATATTCCGTCAGTTCGCTCTTCTGAGATTTCGAGCATTTCAGTTTGATTAAATTAAATTTGGAGTTTTCAACATTCGAAATGCTGATAGGAACCCTGATATAGACCCACAGTGATCAATATGATGAACATTGCTAGTATCTGACGAATGCGTCTGATACCAAAGGGTAAACAACTGTATTATCTACGAGATATAAAGGTAAATTCCATTTATAATACCAGTCCAGCAAAAGTGTCCTGCCCATGGTTTTCCAACCATGGTGAAGATGTAGTGTTTAGAGACAATGACTGAAAAAATAAGCCAAACACTACATTGACTTCCCTGTACATGTGTTAAGCTGACTTGTTTTAACTGTTTACTTCAACTTGTTTGCCTGTCTGAAAGCAATTTGTTTTCAAGTGAGGGATTTTTAGGTCTGAATAATCTGAAGAATGATTAATAAAAACTTAAGGTTCAGTAACTAGTATAATGTTTGATCCCTATCTCTCAACTTCCCAGCCACAAAAAAGAGGAAGTTAAGCTTCTACACAAAAGAGTTTGCATTTGGCCTTGGGATGTTACTAAATCCATGGAGTCAAATCTCAAGTAATGGGCAAAACAGTCCATTTACCCTGTTTGTGTTACAGAAAATAAGACAAAGGTGTTTCAGAATGATGTTCTAGACTAACAAATAGTAAGCAAACTAATAACTAACTAAACAAGTACAACATAATTTAGAATGACATTCAGCTTTTAAATGTGTGACTTCCCATTAATGTAAATAAGGGCTGATGGCCACCAGTACACAGCATGAATTAATGATAGAGATTGTCATGAAGGCAATAGCATTGCACTTGACTATTATTTGCCCACTAGCAGGCATGAATTCTACAGCATGCATCCCATAGCAGAAAATGCATCACATGAATATGTTTCTGGGCATGACCTTCCTTGGACAAAGGTGGATGCACTGTTTTTATTAGTATTATTATCAGTATTTTACTTTCTTTGAAACACACAAGGGTAATAATACTGAACTGGACATTGTAAAACAGGACCAGGTAGAATTCAGTAGGATATCAAAAAGTAACTTAGATTAACAAAGCACACACAAGGCAAGTGCATTTACTTTACATGATATATTTATTACTGTACACACATATTACAGCATAATAAACAGCATTATACATATCTAAACATTATGCAGAACACAGCAATGTATTTGACAAACCAGGCAAAATAATGTGGTAACCCTGCAATAACTAATAAAGTAAAAATGACACAACATAAATATGTTTAAAAAATAAGGTCAGTAATTCTATTACAATACAACTTTAAAAAGTTTACTACAGATAAAGTGTGTCCATCTATTCATTCTACTGATTTTAAAATGGTAGAAAACCAATAAAGCTGCTGATGATCACTGTCTTTGAAGCACATAATGAGATAAAGATGAAAAGATCTGATTCTGCCTTGTATTATTCTGTTTAATTCAAGCACTATCATGAGGAATCTTCATCAGCACAGAAGCAGTAGGGAGAAGACGTAGTTTGCTTTCAGGAAATTAAAGTGTCAAAATGTCACAAAATGACTAAGCCAAACCTGCTTTTACTGCTAAGCCTGAAGAAAGCAACCCTCACTCCCCCATGAATATATCAAATGTACATCTGCATGCAGCAGAAATGACCTGCGTGCTCCCAGCTTATTTATGCTTCTGGGTAATTTTTGCGTAATAATAAATGGTAAATTGGTATTTTGCTCTGTAAGCAACCTCGCCCATCTCTTGTAAAGCAAAAAAAAATGATACTGAATTAGCACACACATTTATTACATCTAAATACATGAAAAGTACTGCTTATTTTCTAAAAATTATAGATAGAAGCTTCAGTTTAACTTATATACATGCTTAAAACCTGTGAGAAGCTAAATTATATGAACACTAACTTAAGTACTTTACTGGTAATATGATATGCAGTGAGTTTGACAACTGCACCATTGTTTCACTGGTTTAATATTGGCATATGTTCATTGCTGGTATCTAAAATGTTCTGTCTTTTCAGTAAGGCAGTATAATACAATGTAGAAAAAATTTAGTTTATCATCTAGTATGCTTATAATTTCCACATTAATGAACAATCAAAATAGCAGCAAGAGACCATCAGCAGACTGGGATTAGGTGATGCGTATGATAAAGTATGGTGGGACTACACTTTTGGTTGCCTTAACAAATGAAAGAATCCACAACAATTACACTTATATACTTATTTAGCTCATGTATTATGAAACAGAACATTACTGACAAAATGACAAATTCAGCCACTACTGCTAAGTGACTTAATTTGAGACAATACATTTGCTTGAAGCAAGTTAAAAGAAAGCTGGAAATGCTTGATCAGGCTCTAATACTCCCAGATTTCACATAGCTACTCTGAGTGCAGACTAATGTGCCTCTTACAAAGAAATGTCTGCTTATTGAAAAATAAATTGTAAAGGAATTATTTTAATTCACGGCCTTAGCACATTATTTCCTATCTTTTGAGAGATGTCATAATGCCATAGCCCTTAAATGTTTGCATTTGGCAGAAGGCCCTAATTTTAAGCTTTCAAACTGCATCTTCTCTGATTTGGCCTTAGCTTCCATTTTCATTCTTTCATTAGCTGTGTTATACAGCCAGTAGGAGAGGGAGGGGCTTCATGAGCTCATCATAGGCATAATAGACCAGTAGCAGCTGCAGCTAGTTATACAGCAGTAACTTCAAAAAGGCTGTTGTACAAGTCCACTTGTCCATCAGGTGAATGAGAAAACCTGTCTTTAGTGTAGACTGTATAAACTGACTCAGATGGCTCCAATAACTGATGTGACAGGTGCTACAACTTACATTAAACTGCAGCAGAATCCATCAGGCTGAAAAAAAGATCTGTGTAACTCTGTTAAGGATCAGCCTCAGGTCAGAATGGAATGATATGATTCTGTAGTATGCAGCTCCTCCCTTGCCTGCTCCGATTGTTCTGCTTTTGCTTAAATTCAAACAATACTGCCACGTTCCACTACTTTTTGTACAGCTTGCTGCTGGATTTTGCTTTTATTGCTGCTGAAGTGGGGGGATGCCACATGCTACCTAGCTTCTACCAGTGCACTGCAGAGAGGTTATCTAATCATCCTGCAATTCAAAGTGAAGTAAGTCTCTGTAGTCTAGCAAACAATTGTGGTACTTTTGTAGTTTTGGTACATATTATTCTCAGACAACCTGTTTAAAGGCTAGATTTGGGTATACTCAAGGTCTTCATACATTAGAAATAATTATCAGAGGTCCAAAAATATTTGCCAGGGGTGTGTGCGCATATGCATATAAACTGTGTGTGTGTGTGTGTGTGTGTGTGTGTGTGTGTGTGTGTGTGTGTGTGTGTATGAACAAGAGTATGTGTGCACTGGCTGTTGTCATTGTGAAGAAGACGTTTTGCTAAAAACAAGATATTTATTCTTGTCTCATGTTTTTTAACTTGATTTTTTCAGAAAATGCTTGGAGGTATAAGGATATATGTCATCAGTAGCAGATGTAACATTCCTCAGCTGTACGTGTGATGACTTAAGAAGCATGGATAATATGCATGCAATGAGCAGAAGTACTGCTGTTGGTTATTCTGCTTTCTGCTACTGCAAATACAGTAAATATGTCAAAGGTTTTACTGGTTTTATTCATCGCAAGAAAGGTCACTTGGCCATTTTGTACTGTATGGAAGTGTGTACGTGAGATGTGTCACACTGGGGTACTGAAATATTTCTGGTGCAGCTATGTAGGTGTGAATCTTTTAGCAACACGTGTCCTAATTGTATAGGTCTTGCCCACCCAAGAGGACAAATTTACCCATTATGCCCCCTCCCCTGAGAGGTGTAAACGAGTAAATTTTGGGTGCTATGATTTTTAATCGCCCCCTGCTTTGATTTTGAAAGCTGAAAGCTATGCATACTATTTTTCTAATTTGCAAATAAAGTATTAAAACTACAGACATGTTAAGAGATAGAACATTTCAAAGCTAAACACCTAAGCATGGTGAAGCCTGTGTTGATTTCTAAACCATGCATTTCCAGTGAGAACTGCTATTACTCAGTTCCAACCATACTGTTATGTGTGTGGTTTTCCTACACTTCACCATGCATAAAGTAGATGAGTTTAAAATCAACAGAGTACAGTTGTGTGAATAAAATTTACCATAACAGTAGATGTTCAAAATGCTACTGCTACGGTAGCCTTAGCTATGTGGGTTATATCCTGGCAAGGATATAACAGCCAGCCAGCTTCCAGAGTTTCAGGGCACCTTCCATGGGTTCCTATTAAATGATCGAAGACGCATTCTTTCGAATGTGTCTTGATCAAACTTGAAAGCACGAAAAGGCAAAATAGCGAAACAGCATATAAGCAAATTCTTTCCTTGGGAAAGAAATTGCTTTGCTGCTTCCGTTACTTTGCCGTTTTTGTGACTGTAGTGTGATCTTGGAGTTGGTATATTTAAGTAGGGGGTGTGGGGGGCTGTCGGGGGTGTGAGGGGCAAAGCCCCCCACTTTATGTAATGTTTTACATTTTTTTTTTTTTTTATGTGGAACAGCGATTTTTTTCCCTTGGAAAAAAATCGCTGTTCTAAGCATTCAAGATTGTAAGCTTTTGCTTACATGGGTTCGATAAATCATCGTTCACTTTTTTAAGCATTCCATGATTTAACATAGACCCACATTTCATGCACCCAAACTGTCAGGCATAGGGTTGCCACCTTCGTTCACGGCTAAAACCGGAGCCACGCCACGCGTCACCAGTAACCCCGCCCGCCCACCCCTCTCCGCCAACATACCGCCCATTTTGTGATGTCACGACAGCATCACTCAACGGGAACGCCCTCTTTTTTCGTTCCCGCCGCCAGCTTTTGGCTGATTTGCTATGCTTTTCTGTAAGAAAAGCATAGTAAATCAGCCGATCAACGGGAACGCCCTCTTTTTTTGCTCCCGCCGCCTGCTTTTGGCTGATTTGCTATGCTTTTCTGTAAGAAAAGCATAGTAAATCAACGATTAAACTCCGATAGTCTGTTTCCTTTTTGAAACAGAATACCGGAGTTTGTACAGTGTTTTCCGGACTACCGGAGAATCAGTTTGATTTCCTGATAGTCCGGAAAAAAACCGAAGGGGTGGCAAGCCTAGTCAGGCAGCTTGAGTTGGCTGACTAAAAGATAAGTTTGGCAGTGAAGCCCTTAATTGCTTTCCCACTGGCAGAGAGGGAGGGTGAGCCCTGAAAAAAAAGTGCTAGGAATAAGAAAAAATAAATCTCCACACCCTGGCATAAAAATCAAAGGGAATAGAGGGGGGGGGGGCAGCTGCTGCAGTAGTGATCATTCAGATACTTATTGTTATGGTACGTTTTACTTACACAACTGTCCTATGCCCATTATATTGATCATTGCTGCTGTAACATTAGTTATATGAGTAGATTACGTTACCTAACTACATTTGGGAGTTGAAAGGTGAAGCAATTCTGGGGTTTCTGGGGGTAGTGGTTGGCTGTTTTAACGATGGACCATTGTGTTCCCTGCCATTGCATGAAATCATGGGATCATAACTTCAACTGTTATGTGGAAGCTGTGGAACCAATCAACAGGGGGAACAGATGATTTTATATAATATAAACTGTTTCTCTTTCTCTTTCTCTGTGTGATTTCAGAGTCAGAGTACACAAGTTGCAGGGGGTGTGGGTGTTATAGCACCATCTTTTATTTAAAGGGTTTTTTTTTTGCATTTGCATTGCATTGTATTTGTTTTGTTTTGTTTTGTTGGGTGGTCATTAGCCATTCTGATGGAGTTTGTTATAATTGTTAAGGTATTTACCTTACATCCACAAAGTACAGGGTTTGATTCTCACCACTGAAAAGGAAATTGACTGGGTTTAATATGGCTCACAAGGTCAGCTAGTTTAGTACTTACCTATGAACCTAGGAGTCCAGGAGAATGATCCTAGCAAAGTTTGATCTGAACCTAGAGAAAGTGTCAAGCTTACATTGTTATATAAAAGTATAAACACATATTAGGACCAAGTAATTGCTTCTGGAATACAACCCTTTCCAAAAAGGCATAGATGAAGCCAAGGCCCTGGAAGAGTGGACCTTGAACCTGCATGGAATCTTTTCATTATATTGTGTATGACAAACAGTAATAGCTTTAGACAACTATTTGTAAATAGTCTGTTTTGACACAGGTTGTCCCTTCTTCTTACCTTCACAAGAAACGAAAAATTGATCTGAAGATCTGAAAAATTTAGTTTTGACAAGATAGTACCAGAGTTGTCTGTGAACATCCAAGGTATGTGGTATCCTTCCTCTGATATTTTTAGGTTCAGGAAAGAAAATGATAAGATGGACAGTTTGGCTTAAAGTAAACTCTGATACCACTTTAAGCATAAAAGAAGGATTAGTTCTCAAAGAAGCCCTGTCCCTATGGAAAATGAGATAGGGTTGACTCACCATAACAGCTTGCAGCTCAGATACCCTTCTTGCAGAGGTCAGAACAATCAGTAAAACTGTTTTCCATGTTAAGAACCTCAAGTCAGCCAGATTAGCTGGTTGAAATGGATCAAGTGTTAGCTTCTCTAAGACAAAATTAATATTTCAGGCAAGGGCCATTGGTTTTCTTTGAGGCCTCTTATGCAAAGCCCCTTTCAAGAACATTTTGATGTTAAAATGCATTGAAAGAGGAGGATCCCCAGGGAGACATGCTGAAATGGCTGATGAATAAACCCTGACAGAGGAATAAGAAAGGCCATACGATATTAACTCACACATATATTATACAAACAGAGAACAACTAGCCCTGAATGGGTGCTGGTTATGTTATTGGCACCATCTAGAAAACCTTTTCCATTTGCTAATATATGATTTTCTAGTAGAAGGCTTTCTTGCCTCCATTAGTACCTGCTGCATGTCCTCAGTATACAGGTGTTTAAAATGAATTAAGACCCTATCATCCAAGCAGTCAGTTTATGTTGGGGTGTATCAAACACCCCTGTTCTTGTATGAGTAGATCCAGACTGTGATGAAGTTTGTGGTAATTGCCCATGGCCATTTCCAGAAGAAGGGAGAACCACAGTTGCCTGAGCCAGAAGGGAGTCATCACAAATAACTTTGGGGATTCCTTCTGAATCTTCAGGAGTACCCTGGATATTCATGGAAAGGAAGGAAAAGCATACAGGAACATTCCTGTTGTAAGAAAAGAAAATACATCTGTCTTCCAGGCCTTCCTGCATGGAGTTCTGGAACAGAATTTCACCAGTTGATTGTTGAGAGAGGAGACAGAGATCTACTTGATTAACTCCCCACAGGTGGATCAAATCTTGGAAGACCCCCTGATCTAGTTTCCAGTCGAGAAGGTCTGCCCTGGTCCAGCTCATTTTGTCTGCCACACAATTTTGTTCTGATGGAATGTAGGATGCCTGTAGAGTGAGATTGTGTTGTGAAGCTGTATTCCAAGCTAACATGGGTAGTCTGCAAAGGTGTATGACCTGGTTGCCCAGAGAGTTGAGTGCCTTGATCAGGGCAAGTATCTCCTTGATATTCATATGCTTGCATGTGTCCTTGGTGATCCACACCCCCTGCATGTTTATCCGTCCTGAAACTGCCCCCCCCCCAACAATGTCCAAAGTGTCTGTGGTGACTGACTGCTTTGGAGCAGGGAGGGAGAAGGGGAGGCCCAGATTTAAGGATATTTGTTGTCTTCACCAAAAGATTTCTCTTCTGAAAAATCCCAGTACTGGGATTTGAAAAAATAATGGGTTTTGATGCTGGGATCAAAGAGATTTCAGATTCCACTGTATCTTTCTCATGTGGAGTCTTGCCAGGGCTTTCCTGAGAGTCAAATGCCATGAGACCCAACTTCCTGAGGTATTCCCTCACAGTGAACAAAGTCTGAGTGGAAAACTGTAAAAATAGATCTAGATAAACATCCATTTTTTTCCTGTGGAAGAATAGCTGTTTGAACAGAGGCATCTGGCTGACATCCCAGGAACATAATCCTGTGTGAAGCAGCCAAGAAAGACTTTGAATGTTCTCTTGGAATCCCAACTTGTGTAAGAGATCTCTCAACCAAGGGAGAGATTCCCGACACTTTGAAAAAAAATCTGCAAAGATAAGCAAGCCAACTAAATATGGAAAACTGGTGAATATTCTGTAGCCTGCAATGAGCTATAATTCAAACTAGACACTTTATGAACACACCTGGTGCAGTGGATAGTCCAAAGGACAAGGGCAGAGAACTGATAATGTGATCCAGACACATAAATCTTTAAGAAGAGTCAGACATCTGGATGAATTGGGAAGTGATAATAAGCATCTTTCAACTCTAGTGTTACCAGGAAACTTGAAAGAGGAAGAACAGGTAACTGGTTGTGAAATGACATCATGTTGAATTTGGGGACAATTACAAACAGGTTTACGAAAAAAAGATCCAGATAAGGTCTCCAAGAATCTTCTTTCTTTGACACTAGGAACATCCTTGAATAAAATCCCTCTCCACTTGAGAAGGAGGAACTGGTTCTATCTCTCCTTGGAACAGCATGTGATGAAGAACCAGTGGAAACAAGAGAGTCTGATCTGGAGGATGAGGAATGACCCTGTGGAAAAGAGGAATTTTCTCCCACTGCCATCTGTAACCTTGATGAATGCTTTTCAAAATCTATTTGTCTGAAACTATATGTTGCCAAAGACAAAAATTGATAGACTTTTGGAAGAAAAAAAAAAAAAAAAAAGAGGTCAGAGTGGGAGGGCTTCATAGGGTCTCTTGAACAGTCATTCAGTCTTGTTGAACTGTCTTTGTTTTTTGTTTGTTTTTTTTTTTGTTTAGTTTTTTTTTTGGGGGGGGGTTGGTGGTTTGAGACTTCCTTTTGGAACTTTCTTCCCATTTCTTCTTAAACATCTGTTTACCTGTATTTTGTTTAAACTGTTTATTCTAGGAGAAGGGACACAAGGATCTGCAGTGTTGTCATTAGGAAATCTCTCAAGTACAATGCAACTTACCAATAGCAAGTTCATTCACTTGATACCCACCTCATCAACGAAATAAACACCTGTCAGAAAAATATGTATTAATGTGTGTATTAGTAATATGCTTGGTGCATTTAGAGCTTAAAAAGGGTTAACATATTTATTCTGTTTCATACTGCATAAATCTGTACAAACTGCAGATGCTTTTCTGACCTTGTATTATTAGCTAAAATCTTGCTTGTGCCTTGGAAATTTACTGAAAAGCAGATGATTTCTGCTTATGTTAGGAAAATAATGAATAGAACAACACTACTTGTATGAAGCTTAGACAAGAAGTTCCGTTTGTGCTGTGAGAAAATACATAGCTGTAGAAGCTATAGATAATTAGGACAAAGCTTGTTTGAAAATATGAACTGCAATCAGCATTTGCTTGTATCTGAATTAGAAGAGTACCTTGAAATGTAACACTGTACAATGGAAGCTTGTAAACGAATTAGTGCCCACCAAGGCCAGGTTGTTTTTCTCAAAAGTTTCTCACAAATCTAGTCATGTCAGCAGAAAATCTGAGTAACATCTGCTGTAGAACAATACTGAATGTTGTGTTTGATTACGTCAGCCATAGAAGGTCATGTCTTGTAAAACAGTATAAGTATAAACATACTTCCTGTTAGTAGTTAGACAAATCCTTCAATTTGCATGTTTTTGTCTCCTTGCGGCAAGTAAATAAATATACCTTAACTAAACCTTACGTGTATTGGTCTTTGAAGTTTTTCCTTTGACAGATTGGTCCTACGGACCAGAAACCCTCACTTCGCCTCGGATCAGACAGGCCAGGTGGCTTGAAACCGTACGGGGAAGAAACCACATCGGTTCTTCTTAGTTGAAAAGCCCTCAGACTGAATTGTCGTACAAAAGAGGCCAGCCACTTTCTGATCTGCGACTGAAGGACGGGTTTACTCAAACCAGGTGATCAATCACGAAGGCTCAGGACGGTGAATCTACTTTATTTCTGTTTTAGATCAGGGACTAGATTTATATATATTTTTTAAGACTTTGTTTATACAAGTCAGGGACAAAAAGATTACTGTCTTATCATAGATCAGGGAAACAGAGCAGGTAGGCAGTCATTCTGAAGAGACTATAACAAAATCCGTGGTACCACATTAAAAATAAGGAGTTACGCAACGATCAAAAGGGTAGAACAAAATGGGTAATAATTGTACAAAAAGATCCCAAAGTCCGCCGTTAACCGAAGACACGAAATACATGCAGTCACAGCGTACTGATAATATTAAATACTACTCAAAATGGGTTAATAAGTATGAATTTGATGGTAAATTAGAAAAATCCTCACTTGTCAAACTTGTCAAACAGCTTAAAACCGATTCTAAAGGTCGGGTAAAAAAGCAACGTCAGTTAGGAATTCCTCAGGCACACAGGTGAATTGAGGAAGTAAACCGAAGGGAACAAAAGAGTAATAATTCAAAAGCAATGTTTTTAAATAAGGAGGACAATAACTTAGTAATAGCATCAGCCCCCCCCACCTCCCTTACCAGAATATGAGGCAAATGAACAAGTTAGTCCACCCCTGCGATATCCAGCTGTCACTGTAAGCAGAGACACTACAAAAACGAAACCGTTTATTAGAGATCCCGTTGAGACCAGGTCCCGAACACGGGCAGGAAACTCAAAAGGGGACATTGAGTTATATCAAATGGGTAAAAATTCACGATTTATGAGTGAAGAAGAAATATGCCCACTTATAGAAGTGCCTAATCCTCAGGCAGGGCAAGAAAGTCAGAACCCAACTATTCTAGTGTATAGACCCTGGACTCCGGAAGACATCCGGAAAGCCACTGAGGGAATTCCCCATCCAAAAGTTAATTTTAGAAAGTTCTTAGAAGATTTGTAAAGAATGAGGCTAAGTTATAATTTAAATGGAGAAGAGGTAGAAAAAGTAGTCAGACAAATTGTGGGACCAGATTGGCACATGATTAGTGACGACTGGAATCCCTGTGACGCTGCGCTCAGGCCCCTCCCAAATAGCAGCACAGAATTAGACAACAGAGTGAAAGGTCTTACAGACTGAATCTCTGAGAAATGGAAGCCTAGGGCAGACTGGATTTGCATTAATCAATGCATCCAACAGGAAGGCGAAACTATTGACAGATATTATGCCAGACTATTAGAATGTTTTAATAACCATTGTGGAATGCAGGTTCCTGAAGATCAGACACACGATTCCCCATATGAGCAGGAGTTAAAGAATGCATTTTTGAAAGGTAGTATTGCACCCATAAGCAGCTTTATTACAAAGCACATGGTAGATCATCGTACAAGCAGGTTACAGTTATTACTTGAATATGCTAGGCATGCCGTGATAGAGGGAGTAGAGAATGTGACAGAAGAAATAGAGGAAATGCAGGAAGTCACGGATAGTGAAGAAAAAGAAATATTAGATTTGGCTTTATTGAGCTTAGAGCTCTATTTAGCAGACACAAAACCAGAAGTTACACTCCTGGTAGAAGGGAGGGAAGTCAGATTCATGTGTGACTCAGGGGCATCACGGACCCTGATACATCCCTCCAAACTGCCAGAGAACTCAGAGTCACCTGATTACATATTACTGAAAGCAGCTAATGGACAGCTCTATCGGGAGCCCCTCTCCCATAATATTGTGATAACTGATCCTGTTTCAGGATTGACCCAGAAAAGCAAAATTGTTGTTTCTGCAAAACGCCCAGTAAACCTCTTGGGCAGAGACCTTATGCAGCTATTTGGTATAGCAGTAGTTCCAACTATGCAGGGTATGGAAGCACAGTGACAAATTGATGCATTTGCAGTGCAAACAGAGGGTAAAATGTTTTATTGGTACAGCCAGGACTTGGTTACGACTGGTCCAGGGGCAGTGAGCGAAGAGTTGATGAATGTAGCCATCAGCAAGTTCCCTTCCCTTGACATTGATAAACAGCATTTGTTGCACTGTACTCTGTATTATTGTAACACACCAGGACCTGATAAGGAGTATGAGCAAGAATTATTTAGAAATCGTGAAAACAGATTGATATTACGTAATCTGTACTGGGACACAGAAGGGAACAGTGTAGCCAGCTGTTCATTGCCCCAGGAGTTCTTTGCACTCTATAAATCTAATCGATTACCACACGTTAGCTTAACTAAGGGCAAGAATGTAAAATGGGTAGACTTAGGAGAAAAAGTCACGAGATGGGAAAAACAGACAGAGTTAGAATTGTCAGAACAGAGAATACAAATGCAGAAGTTGAATTGGATAACTCAGACCCACCCAGCTGTACGCTTGCAGTCTAGCAAGGACAGCTGATTAGCACTCCTATTGAAGGAGGAAGAGAATGCCTTACAGAATATAGCAGAAACTCTCTGGTCAACAGGAAAATCAGATGTAGGACTTATTCGTACAGCGGGACCAGTTACTATAATGCCAAAGTCAGCATTTAGACCACAAAAAAACAGTATCCCTTAAGAAAAGATGCAGAAGTAGAAATCAAACCTATTATAGCAGCTTTACTTAAGGAAGGGGTGCTGGTGGAATCTCCTGATTCACCATGTAACACACCCTTATTTCCTGTTAAGAAAGCGAATGGAGAGTGGCGTATGGTCCAAGATTTACAAGCTGTAAATGACGCAGTAATACCAAGGGCACCTACAGTGCCAGACCCACACTCCCTGTTGAATGATTTAAAACCTCAACAGAAATATTTTTTTGTGGTTGATATCAGCAATGCGTTCTTCTTGATACCAATACACCCTGACAGCCAGTATTGGTTTGCATTCACATTTCTGGGGAAAAGGTATACATATACGCGACTACCACAGGGATATTGTGAAAGTCCAACAATATTCTCACAAGAAATGGCAAGCAACTTGGCGGGATTTACCCCACCAAGAGGTAGCCAGATTTTGCTTTATGTTGATGATATCCTGCTGGCGTCCCCCACCCAGCAAGATTGTAAAGAAGATACTATAACGCTATTACAATTTTTAGCCACTGAAGGACATAAAGTAAACAAAAATAAACTGCAGCTTTGGAAAAAACAAGTTAAATACCTAGGATATGTAATATCCAAGGGAGGTAGGACATTAGATGAGGACAGAAAAGTAGCGAATTTGCAAGCACCAAAACCCACTACCAAGAAGGAAACGATGTCCTTCCTGGGTACGACTAATTTTTGTCGGAGTTGGATTCCAAACTATGCCTTGGAATCTGCACCGTTGACTAACCTGATTCATAAAAAGCCTATGGCAGCATAGGATTTGTTACAATGGACACCAGAAGCAGAATCTGCTTTCTGCAAATTGAAACAGTTAATAGCGTCCTCATTAGTTTTGGGATTACCAAACTATCATAAACGTTTTTTCCAAACTGCAGATTGTAAACAAGGTTATATGACATCAGTGTTAACACAGCAGCGTGGGGACAAGCAACACCCTATTGCTTATTATTCATCACAACTGGACCCAGTGGCACGGTCTTTACCCCACTGTGTACAAGCAGTAGTTGCAGCTGCAATGGCAGTACAGGCTTCGGCCTCAGTAGTTTTGTTCCACCCTCTCATATTGAGAGTGCCTCATGTAGTCGTGATTATTTTACTGCAAGAGAAGGTAGCATATCTTTCCCCTGCTAGGCATCTTTCTTGTATGACTATATTGTTGAGCCAACCTCATATGACAATTGAACGATATATGACTTTGAACCCTTCTACCTTGCTCCCAACCCCTGCAGATGGCACACCACACAGCTGCCTGCAGGTGATTGAGCAAAAGATACTGCCTAGAAAAGACCTTACTGATGTTCCCTTGGATGATGCCGAGGTGACATACTACGTGGATGGCTCATGCAAAAGGGGTCCTGCAGGACAGAACCTAGTAGGATATGCAGTAGTTTCTGATATTGAGATTATAGAAGCAAAATCTTTACCACACAATTTATCTGCCCAGGCAGCAAAATTGATTGCCTTGACACGGGCATGTACCTTAGCAAAGGGTAAATGTGTGAACATTTTTACTGACAGCCAGTATGCTTTTTCTACTGTACATGTTTTTGCGCAACAGTGGAAACATCGAGGAATGATAACATCTACTGGCAAACCAATCAATCATGCACAGTTTATTTTAGATCTTTTAGAATCTATTCAGTTACCTCAGAAAGTAGCTATTTGTAAATGTACAGCTCATACCAAGCAACAGGACAGGATTTCAAAAGGTAATGTGAGAGCTGATACTGCTGCAAAGCAGGCAGCTTCAGAAGTATTTCTTTTGAATGAGGAATTACAACCCTCTGAGATTTTAGACTTAGAAATGTTAAAGACATTGCAGACATTTACTATGTAAGTTGAAAAACAAAGATGGGTAAAACGAGGAGAAATTCTTGAAAAGGGGCTGTACATCTCTAAAGAAGGGAAACCGATATTGCCGTCTAATTTACCAGAAAGGCTCATCCAGACTCTGCTACACTTTGCTGTGAAGGAAAGGTTAGTTTGCTGTTATTTTTTGTATTTCTGTATTGCCTTTCTATATTTTGAATACTGTAGTTTGTTTTCTTTACCTTGTGTTTTGCTTGCATTCTGTTTTAACAGCATATTAAAACTTCAAAAGAAACCACAGCTCTCTCTGTTCTGAGTCAGGCAGAAATAAGAACTGATTAATTAAGGACTCATTCATAAGACAGAAGAGGTCACTTAAGGTTAATCACTTGTTAACAGAGGGGTGGAGCTAGGAACTAAAATTTCTATTTAAGGAGTAAACTAAAACATTTCAGAGCTTTACCAGAAAGGCTCATCCAGACTCTGCTACACTTTGCTGTGAAGGAAAGGTTAGTTTGCTGTTATTTTTGTATTTCTGTATTGCCTTTCTATATTTTGAATACTGTAGTTTGTTTTCTTTACCTTGTGTTTTGCTTGCATTCTGTTTTAACAGCATATTAAAACTTCAAAAGAGACCACAGCTCTCTCTGTTCTGAGTCAGGCAGAATTTTTCCCTCCCTCTCACCCATTTAAGTTGTCTTGTTAAATACCACTGTCTTTCTAGTTGCCCGCCTCTTATGTTAATCTGACCATATATCTCATTTCTCTCTACTTTCACTGGCTTATGTGAGTAATCACAAAACCATCACTTTTGAAATCCCACCCTTCAATTATTTAAATTTATTGGCCATCCTACAATATTTCATAGTACCAAAATACAAAAGTAACCACCCCTTTCAGTCCATCTTGCTGTTTTAAAAATAGTAACTCTCCACTAAACCTTAACTTTTTAAACAGGTAAAACTCAAGTTACCTACTTTCATATCTAACTTCTCTAGTGCACACTGCAGAGTGCATTCTTTTCAATCTTACCTTTAAGCATCCCTGTTACTAGCACTTTCTCTAATACCTAAAGATCATCTCTACTTGACTCCAAGTAGACTTTTCTCTATCTGTTAAACCTAGCACTTGCTCCTACAGTACTTATTACCTTGATACGGCACTCTTATAGATAGCACCCCAAAAGGCAAACCCCCATTTCTCGGTCACCCACGTCCCCGGAATCTCTTTTAAAGTTTTTTGTCTAGACCTTCTAGCATGTCGAGGATCAGTTGCTAGTGTCCTCTCCTGCTCAGCTGGTGAACCTGGGAATATTGAGGCAATGTTACAATTGCCTCATGTACACAGACAACCCTCTCCTCCTCCCACAAAACACAAATACATGTGAGAGATGCAACTATACGGCCAAACTGGAGGCTGAGCTCTCTCAACATAGGACTGGCAAGACCAGTCAGGAGGAGAAGGTTACCACACACACTATAGACCCAGTCTCACATAGTACCATCACAACCTCAAATCATACACATAAACACACAAAGACATACTCGGCGGCTCTGATCAAAAATCTACCAAAACAACAGAGGCCACCAAAGCAGACACCCAAACAACCACCACCTCAGAACACAACACCTGCAACACATAGACCTCACAGTCAGAGTGTCAAACAGTCACAGCCCTTAAGGCCAAACACAATGCCAGACACACTAGTCATTGGTGACTCCATAGTCAGACACACTGACGTCCCGCTCACCAGACTGAGTAAGGAGAAGGTCACAGTAAGCTGCCTGTCGGGGGGCTAGAATCCGCCACATAACGCAAGCACTCAGGTCTCTCAACAGCAGGTACAAATACGACTCAGTCATTGTCCACGCTGGTGTAAACGACCTGAGACGTACCTCCTTGGACTACATGAAAAGAGACATTGAGGAGCTCTCTGATTATGTAGCCCAGGCAGGTATGACCCTGACCTTGAGCAGTATCCTACCTTCACCAAGAATGATGCCACAATACAGAGATAAGATGATCAGCTTTAACAATTGGCTTAAACTCTGGTGTCATTCAAAGGGGATCCAATGTCTGTCTGCCTGGGATGACATGCTGGACAAGCCACGCTGCTTCGCAAGGGACGGCTTGCACCTGTCACCCTGGGATTCGGATATTGGCAAAGGCTCTTGCCACCCCATAGTGCCTTTTTAGGCAAGGCTCAAATTCTAAACCTACCACCCTAGAACACAAAAAGGAAAAAACTAAGGGTAATGCTGCTCAATGCCAGAAGTCTAAATCTCAAAATGCACGCACTCGAGGCCCTTCTCAGTATGGAGAACATCGATGTCTGTGCAGTGACAGAAACCTGGTTCAAGGCTCCTGAGAGTACCCCAGCACTATCAGGTTTTACCTCTTATCATGCGTTCCGGCCCCAAAATCCGGACAATACCAAGAAAGGAGGGGGTATCCATATTCATCAAGGACACCCACACCTCAAGACTGGTGGCAACGCACGATGCATCGGAGACAATCCAGGTGCAATTAACCATAGGCAAGACTGCTCTGCAAATTGTAGCATGTTACAGGCCACCCTCACAAACTCAGGAACCTCACATGGCCTTCCTGAAAACACTAGAGGGGATAAATGTATCACCAAACACCATCATACTAGGTGACTTCAATTACCCTAATATAGACTGGGAACACTACTCAAGCCCAAACACCCTAGCCCAAAAGTTCCTGGAATTCATAAACTCAAATGCCATGGAACAACTAGTCACCATCCCCACAAGAGAAGAAAACATACTTGATCTCATCATCACGAACATGGGAGCACAATGTTCAACACCGGAAGTATACCCCTCACTGGTGAGATCAGATCACAAACTAATCTCGCTGGAGGTCCTCATCCCACCCCACCTGAAATAAAAAGACCACAGTAAAGAACTTCTCGAAAGCCGACTTCACACTTCTAAAGACTAGTGTGGTCTCCTTTAAGGCCCCCGAGCTGGCGGAAAACAGTACTCAAGTCGCTGAATCACTTACAAATGCCTTCTACCAGCACCTGCAGGACTGCATGGATAAGGCAATCCCAAGCAAAACAAAGACTCTTTGTACCAAAGGCAAGCGTCCAGTCTGGTGGACCCCAGCCATAAACAAACTCTACAACAAAAGGAGGAAGCTACTACAAGATAGAGCAAAATCCTTAAAAGGTAAGACACCCTTGATCACTATAAGTAAAAAACTAAGAGCTCTCATAAAATCATCCAAAGCAAATTTTGAGAGAAAAATAGCTAAAGACTCAAAAGACAATCATAAGGCCTTCTTTAGCTATGTTAGAAACCTGGGAGGAAACTCCCAGATATGCTCAGAACTAGTTCAAAATGATGTGAAGATTACTGATCCTACAGACATTGCCAACATACTGGCTGACAGGTTCAGTGCAAACTTCTCCCCCCTCCCCAAAAGGAGAGATATCTATACCAGCGATTGCAGCCCCCAAACATCTCCAACGCCCAAGTGAGAACTGCTCTCTCCAAAGCAAAAAACACAGCATCCATGGGACCTGATGGTGTCCCCGGCTGTGTGCTCCACGAACTCAACGAAGAATTAAACCCACAGCTAGGACAGCTGTTTAATCATAGTCTTACCTCTGGATACGTACCCAGGGAGTGGCGCACTGCAACTGTGGTCCCACTTCACAAAGGCGGTGCCTCCACCGACCCTGGAAATTACCGCCCATTAGCTTGACAAGCCTTATCTGCAAAGCCATGGAGAGGATCATAATGGACCTCATAAATAAAGACATAGGGAATTTGCAGACTTTGGATCCATCCCAGTTTGGCTTTGTCAAAGGCAGATCATGCCTTCTAAACTTGGTTGACTTTTTCGAAACAGTCACCAAAGCCATTGATGAGGGAAAGGCAGTCCATACAGCCTACCTCGATCTGGCAAAGGCCTTCGATACAATACCCCACTCGGGTATCATTGAAAAACTCATCAGCTTAAATGTTAACCCATACATCACAAGATGGGTTGCAAACTGGCTGAGTGACAGAACCCACAGGGTCAGAGTTGCTGGCGCCATGTCAGACTCAAAGCCTGTCACAAGTGGTGTACCACAGGGCTCAGTCCTGGGCCCACTCTTGTTTGGCATCTACTTTTCTGAAGTACAAACACAGGAGGGTTATGGCTGACAAAGTTTGCAGATGACTGCAAACTGGGCGCCATAGTAGAAAACACATCTGACACAGATATCCTTCAGAAGGGTCTCACAGAAACAGATAACTGGTGCCAGAGCCATGGCCTAAAGTTAAATGCCAAAAAATGCATAGTCATACCCTTCGGGAAAAACAAGGTTACCCCTAGCTACCAAATAGGTGGCAATCCACTGAGCACAGAAGAAGTTATCAGGGACCTGGGGACCCAGGTTGATAGTAGTCTGTCATTCGACACCCATGTAGCTAAAGTAGTTAGGAAGACCTTCTACATTGCCCACCTTATCATGAAGGGATTCTCATCTAGATCAAGGGAGGTCATAGTCTCCCTATACTTATCACTCATCAGACCAATGATTGAGTACAATGCCCCATTCGGAATGTATCTGACCCGACACTTGCAGCAGCTGGAGAGGCCACAAAAGTTCCTCACCAAAAGGATAAAGGGTCTCAAACATCTGTCCTATGCTGCCCGAATGAAAGAACTCCAGCTCTATTCAGTCGCCACGCTTGCTCAGAGGTGACCTTTGCCTAACATACAAGGCCATGTCAAACCCAGATTTGATGAATATGCTGCACCTCAAAAAATCTAGATCCGTCAGAGCCACAAGGGCGGGAGACTTAAACCTCGACACGGCTATTAATAGGACATGCTGGAGGGATAGATTCATCACCCAAAGACTCCCTATGCTGTGGAATAAAATCCCGGTATATGTGAGGCAGAGCACCTCGCTGGCCTTGTTCAAGAGAAATCTTGACCGATGGATGGGAGATCGCAGATATACCCCAGGGATTACCTCAGTGTCACTGCTCGACAAAGGCACAGCAAAATAATGGGTATAGTTCCCCATACTAAAGGGGTGGCGTAAGCCACAAAACTATGGGCTAGGCTTGTAAATGCCCTCGGGCAGATAGCCTAGTATGAACCTATGAACCTATGAACCTATTTGTTTAGATATGCAGCTTTGTTGAGCCATGGGCAGTGCCATGTCTCAACAGGGGGGATGGTACAGCTGGTGGACCAAGTGTTCACAACATATGGATTCTTAAATTACACTAAAAAATTCTGTTCGATGTGTCATGTTTGTAATAAACATCATGCACAAGGGGGGTTAAAGCCCAAGCAAGGGAGTTTCCCTACACCACCATATCCATTTCATACTATTTGTATGGATTTCATAAAGTTTAATAAATGTGAAAATAAGTATTGTCTTGTCATTGTAGATATGTTTTCCAGATGGGTAGAAGCCTTTCCGACTAAAAATCCAGACACAGTAACTGTGGCCAAAGTCCTTGTTAAAGAAATTATCCCTAGATTTGGCATTCCGGAAAGGATCTACAGTGACAACGGCACACACTTCGTAAACCAGACCATACAACAGTTAAGTAGACATTTTGGTATTTCTTTAAAAAATCATTGTGCGTATCACCCACAATCTGCAGGGCTAGTAGAGGGGCATAATGGTATTTTAAAGAATAAGCTAAGGAAGTTAATAGTAGAAACGCAGAGAAATTGGGTGTACTGTCTGCCCCTGGCACTGTTGAGCATGAGAACTGTTCCGAATGCAAAAGGATTGACTCCTTTTGAAAAATTATTTGGAAGGGCTTATTATATACCTCAGTGGAAATCACTCATGCCCGCAGACCAGGAAGCTGACAGTACACTAGCTGAGTACATGCGATACTTGTTAAATTCTAAACATTTGTTGCAGTCAAATTCTGTTTTAGATAAAGAACGAACCAGACCGTCAGAAGTGGCAGTGTCCCCTGGAACTTGGATTTGGGTGAAGACAGTAAAGAGAAAGAATTGGGCATCACCAAAGTGGGAAGGTCCATATCAAGTGCTTCTGTCGACACCCACTGCAGTCAATATAGCGGAGCGCGCCTCCTGGATCCACCTGATGCACTGTAAATTAGTAAAAAACTTTAAACTGGACAAAAATCTTGTAACATGCCAAGAGTAAAAATGATAGAGTCCAGAAGAAACAGGAATGCAGAACAACCCTTTCCTCAGAAGTATTGCATAATCATCCTGTTAACTGTACTAGTGACAATAATCTTTTTGTTGTGGCCTTTCCTTTTCCCAGCCACACAGACTGAACTGAATAAACGTGAAGTGTTACTCATTGACTGGCATCCAAACTTTAACACTTACCAGGCAATTAAATATGTGTATGCTGAGACTTTCAGTGTTTCAAATTGCTGGATATGCACAGCTTTGCCGACAGCATACAGGGGGTTATTAAAGACTACAGTCCCCCTAGGAGTCAATGAGACCTGGGAGAACTTGATTTATGATACCTCAACCATTACATCACAAGATAAAATAGCATTGCACTTGTCTGTTCCACAAAAGGGAACTGTGTGTTTTTATAAAAATGATACTGTTCAGGTGGGTTGGCGCAATTGCAATGTGACTGTTCCTTATAAATGTTACACTAAAGGTAAAAATGTAGATCTTTATTGTAATACAAACTATGATTCATTTCTTGGATTGATGCACAAAACACTTGATGAAGTAAAACATAATTCTGTTCTTTATAAACAACTGTCTATAATAGATAGAAAAATATTTCATGCAGGGTGTAGATGATTGTTATTTTGTGTGTGGCAGAAAGGCATACAAATGTTTACCTGAGAATTGGTCCGGCAGTTGTTTTTTGGGTTACCTGGTTCCGGCCATACGACACACTGCAGTTTTGCCTCGAGGAAAAATTCGAAATGTCCGAGAGGTCGTCAAGAAACCTGTAAATCCAGTGGGACAAATCGATGCGCGTTGGAAAGACCATCATTCCATAGGCAAAGAACTGACATTTATGGACTTGAGTGATGGCGTTGTATCGTGGGCAGGCATATTACCGGCGTATGAAGCAGTGAAATCAATCTGGGTACTGAGAAAACTGTCGAAACTTCTCGAAGTAATGAGTAATGCAACTTTTTCTGCTCTCGAATTGGTGACTGATGAACTGAATGCTATGAGAACTGTAGTGCTTCAGAACCGTATGGCTCTCGACTTCACCCTAGCGGCGAGAGGTGGTACTTGCGCTTTAATCCAAGAAGAATGCTGTTCGTATATTCCTGACCATAAACATGAGATAGACAATCATCTTGTGGTAATTCAGCAAGTGTCGGCCATGACCAAACCAGGCCCAAACTCACTGACACACTTTTTCCAGAAATGGTTTGGGGGTGGGGTACCATCCTAATGAACATCCTGATTGCCATTAGTGTAGGAATGCTCCTACTGGGAGTATGTGTTTGTTGTGGCATCCCCTGCATGAAAATACTGATAAAAGATTTTATAGACATGTCAGTTTCTGAAACCTTATATCAAAGTACTGAGCTTGAAGAACTGTTAAAAGATTGAAAATGCTTTCATAAGTTTAAACTGAATGACTCTCTTAACTGCAAATCCTGAGCGGAAGAGGTTAGGAGAAGAAAACAAACTGTTTATGCTTATTTTGAAAGTAGAATAAAAGTATTAAAAGGGGGGAAATGTCAGAAAAATATGTATTAATGTATGTATTAGTAATATGCTTGGTGCATTTACAGCTTGAAAAGGGTTAACACATTTATTCTATTTCATACTGCATAAATCTGTACAAACTGCAGATGCTTTTCTGACCTTGTATTATTAGCTAAAATCTTGCTTGTGCCTTGGAAATTTACTGAGAAGCAGATGATTTCTGCTTATGTTAGGAAAATAATGAATAGAACAATACTACTTGTATGAAGCTTAGACAAGAAGTTCCGTTTGTGCTGTGAGAAAATACACAGCTGTAGAAGCTATAGATAATTAGGACAAAGCCTGTTTGAAAATATGAACTGCAATCAGCATTTGCTTGTATCTAAATTAGAAGAGTACCTTGAAATGTAACACTGTACAATGGAAGCTTGTAAACTAATTAGTGCCCACCAAGGCCAGGTTGTTTTTCTCAAATGTTTCTCACAAATCTAGTCATGTCAGCAGAAAATCTGAGTAACATCTGCTGTAGAACAATACTGAAAGTTGTGTTTGATTACGTCAGCCATAGAAGGCCATGTCTTGTAAAACAGTATAAGAATAAACATACTTCCTGTTAATAGTTAGACAAATCCTTGTATTTGCATGTTTTTGTCTCCTTGCGGCAAGTAAATAAATAAACCTTAACTGAACCTTACGTTTATTGGTCTTTGAAGTTTTTTCTTTGACAACACCAAAATCTCAAGTTATTAACATTGCAATATACAAGAATCCACATCTTAAACTGCATCCAGGAAAAACGTTTGTTCAGGAAGACAAGAACCCTTGCATCCTCCCCACCATTTAAATAATACTAACTCTGAGGTTGCTCACCTCAAGGTTAAGAATATTTGATTTTCATTGAAAGCCAAATACTACTTTACCCCTAAGACTGCAAAATGCAAGACATTTTGCATTTTAGTCGTGGAAAATCAGTAATCAGCTATGGCCTTATCAGACTACATTGGCATCTCTGCGATGGGCTCTGAATCAACTAAACTTACAATAGCGATTTGTCAAGATTCTAACTGAAATTTGGTGAGATTAGGCGAGTTGAGAATAGGCATCTGCTTGCTCTCCTTTTAGAATAAGAAATAACATGAACCTGGAACCTGTTGCTTTTTAAAGAATGAATGAATGCTTTGTATGTTTTTTTTTCTTGATCATTTAGTACACGACAGATTCTGCCCTGCATGCTGCCTTTAGAATTGGCTAAGGGAGATCCTTTGGCAAAAAAGTTTGTGTTTGTAATTAATCTGTCTACAAAGCCCCTCTTAACTACAGTACAGTGGATATTATTTCCCATCTGTAAATAATTCTGACATATTTTATTTTATTTTTCTGCCACTAGAGCAAGAACCTCTAGCACATATAGAAGAACCTTCAAAATATAATAAGGTGGAGGAGATTTTCCTTACTGTACAGCTGCTGGGAGAGTCAATGAGAGATATAGCAGAAATGTGTACATTAGGTGTTCAGAAGATGAACCTAGCAGATCCACATATCTTAAAATTAACAGTATGACCATTCTTTAGGGTTAAGCTCTGGAAGACTATCCCCCTAAAGAAATAGCATTGGGGAGAACATTTATTTCCTTAAGTATTGACTGACTTGAGCTTCTTGTAGTCCATAGAATTCTCAAAAGCATCAATATATTTTACTACTGGGAAACCATAGCTTTGACTATGCAGACTTTTGTTGGAAATGTGATGTTTCTCCTCTTTAAAATCTTATTCAGATTTCCCATACCTTTCCTTCCAAAAAGCAAGTTTTTTTAATTTCATGGTTGCAAGCACCACCTGCAGAGATCTTTAACCTGTCACTGCCTCTACTTCATCCCCACCTATCTGTAAGAAATTGATAGGGCTAGATGAAATCATTTTAGTTTTTTGAGCAACAAACTAGCTTTTGCACTTTCTTCTTTTACCTTCATTAACATGATATGGAACTCTTCTTAACATTCAGCCATTCGATTGGTATCATCTGCATATCTGATGTTATTAATATATTCCCAGCAATTTTGATTTCTGCATGTAATTAACCTAGCATTTTGCATGATATATTCAGCATATAAATTGAGTAAGCAGGATGACAACATACACCCTTTCCATATTTAGTTCTAACTGTTGTTTTTTGTTCTGCATACAGGTTCTTTGGAAAGCAAATAAAATGATCCTGCATCCCCATCTCTCTAAACACCTGCCAAAGTTTGTTATAGTCAAAGACTTTAGAGCAGTCAATAAAGCAAAATTAAATGGACTTTTAGAACTCCCTTGCTTTTTCACTTCTCCAGTGGATGTTGGCAATTTGACATTCGATGCCTTGGCCCCTTCTAAAACAAGCTATGTACGTCTGACAGTTCTCTCTCTCTCTCTCTCTATACTGGCTGTTGAGCATTATCTGAAACAAGTACAATTGTTTGATAATTTGAACACTGTTTAGTTTTACTTTTTCCATTTGAAGGTGCTGCTGTCATGTTTTTCAAATGTTCTTGAAAAGTCAAAGCAGCACTATAACACCATCATTTTGCAGGATTTTTAGTAACTCAGTTGAATTATTCCCACTTTTCAATCATCATGTTGTCAACAAAGCTTTCAAGGGCTCATTTAACTTCAATCTACAAAATGTCAGAGAACATAACATTGTATGTATAATTGATGGTATGGTCCTTAGATATAGATATATATATATATATATATATATATATATATATATATATATATATATATTATTTTTTTTTTTTGTACATTTCTGCCATCTTTTCTTAATAAGTTCTGCTTCTGTTAGGCCCTCCCATCTTTGTCTTTTATCATTCCCATTTTCATATGGATGTTTCCTTAGTATCACAAATCTTTTAAATTGATCTCTTGTCATTCCTTTTCTATTGTCATTTTACATTTTTTGTAATGGTGATGTAAATATGACTCCTTATTTCTGCTTTCTAGTTTTCCATTTGACAAGTTTTTTCTTATCTCTGTTGACTTTTGCTCTTCTTCGTTCCTTGGCCATTTCTAAAGCCTTCACAGGCTTGATTTCTTAATCTTCTTCATGTTTGAATTGATTTGGATATTACCTCCCAGACAGCATCACTAACTTCTGTCCATAGTTATTCAGGTATCTTATCTACCAGATCCAGTCCCTTACATCTACTCTTCACTTCCAAGATTGTTGAGCTTGTATCTCACTGACTTAGATGCTTTTCTTGTTTTCCTAACATATATTTTAATAATTTCAGCACATTTTCACTGATACTCTGCCTTTTAAAGAAGTTCAGAGAACTTAACCTGACTGTTCTAACATACTAAGGTCTTTTGTCATGCAGTAAGAGGCAGTGAAATCATTTTAAATATGAAAGATAAGTAATCAAATGTTTATCCCAAGCCAGCAAATCAAAAGGCTAATTATTTTTTCTTTATTTAGATGTTTTCAGGAAAGCAACTGTGTAGTGGAGTAAATACTTCAAATGTCTGATTGCAGCTACTCAGTGATGGCCTTCCCTGCCTAGAACTAAATAACAACGCAGATAAGCAGCAAGAGAGACTCCGTTGTTATGTAAATTCCCAAGTGTGGAAGACCATACCTATGAATAAATGAATGACAGGATGTAAAAAAAGGAAGACATATCATCAACATATAGTTAACAGTAACTTGACATATACTTAACAGGGCGAAGTGCATAACTGATCTTGTAATTTTTCAGTAGGTAAAGTACTTAATCTGTAAATGGGAGTATGTGAAAGACAAAATCAGTTATGATAACAGAATATGTTCAATGGCTTGTGAGCATGTTAAAGAAGAATACATATTAGAAGTTAAATGGAATGTGAAACTTCAAGGATTTGCATTAAAAAGCAAGACGTATGTTCTTATGGAAACCTGAAGAGATTTCCCAAGTCTTATGTTTGTATCACTCCTCATACACAGTCTTTTATAGTACAACAGGAGTCAGTCAAAGACAAACATGTTGAAAACTACAACAAAATGCCCATTGTCCATACAAATGCACTGACCCAACTACTGTGCACACTCCCAGTATGGCTGTATGTCTTGCTTTTGTTTTACTGCTGTATTATTTATGTGCATAACAGCTTCACTGATACCACATTAGTGGTACAATAAGACTGAAGTGGATAAAAATTCCACATACCATTAATACTACCCATACTGTACAGTCATTTTGAAGGCTGTTTGAAGTGTACACAAGCTCTAATTTCTTAAACTACTCCATCTGAGGGTTGTTTTCATTAGTTTCACCTCACACTCTGTAGTTTCAGCAATTAGAGGTCTTAGAATACAATCTGTACATAATCAGGAAAAGTAACTAATTGCATATGTACTCGTATGTTACATTAACTTACTTGCACAGAGCTCTATGCTTAATTCATGTTAATTGCATCTAATTACAAGCTGTCTTATCAGTGGTCTGATAATTTTTTTCTATGTCATGCACTCTTCTTCTAGGAAGGGCAGGTAAGACAGGTGTTGTCTTCACATGGAATAACAAATGCAGGTGGAGAAGCAGTGAGTAACCACTGTCCTCCTTCTCCAAAGGTGCAGCTTTACATAGTAATGCACAATTTGTCCTACTTGGCTTTTGAAAAGATGATGTAAAGAGAGTTCCAAGACTGGAAGAAATATTACAATTGGTTAGAAAGTGTCTCAAAATAAATGAAATCTCCCAAAGTCAGACTATGCATGTTATGCCATTTATTAATAGAGAAACAGCCTTAAAAACAGATAGTCAGCCATGTGTAGTTCTCCATTAGTAAGTATCACTACATTTCAATATAGTTTTTGGGTGCACCATGAAAAGAGCACTAGAAAATCCTAATGCAATACATGAATATGTCCTTATTATTCTACTGTATGTATAGTCAGCAAGGTATAAAAGGGCATATGCTCAGTATTCATTAAAAACTAAACTCACAGACATTACAGTCTGAGGAAATTTTATCTGCTTTTCTTCTGCAGACATCTTATTTAACAGAGTGGTCTTCTTAGAGGTAAAAATGTTTCAATACATTTGAAAATATAACCAAACAACTAGACAGCAAATACATGGATAAATCTTGCTTTATGCAATAAAGAGGTTTCACATTCAATATCAATAGTTTATTGTCACATAATTCTTTACCATCGTTGCCTTTTGTATAAAACCTGATGGCATTGTCTTAGAACTTTCAAAATGTTGGAGACTGAACAAGACCAAGCTGAAGTAAATAGTGACTTTTCTTTCTGCTAAAGTTTACACTTCCTTAATGATACCAGCAAATATGTAGTTCAGTGGTAAAAGGGTGAAAGTAAAAGACTTTTGTGTACAAGGAAATTTACTTTAAATGCTGTCTAACTACAGAATAACAAATACATCCAATATTGTAGTCCTCATCTTACTGTGGCGAATGCAGTGTGGTAAATGCAGAGGTAGCATCTGTTTCATTTTGTTACATTTTAGCTGCATACATCAAAAAAGGACATAAATAAAACCAGAAACATGACCAGTCTGTATTATACAGAAAACATTCACAATTCTGGACTGACAGAAATACAAAATAACTCTTCTGTAAATAACAATAAGCTATGGAACATGTCCCTTGCTTTACTGTGCCAGTACAGAGTAGAAGATGCTCCTAATTCCCCCTCTTCCAACATCTTCTGCCAATAAAAAACTTTACCTTTCTTAATTTCATTCATTTTCAGTGTTTAAAACCAATAAGCAGATAAATTATAAGTACAATTGTACTATAAATCGGTCTTTAGTATTACAATCAAATAATTGGTAATTTTTCAGATTAAATGGGGATTTTTCAAATTAAAAAGGAAGGTGCTCTTTGTGATTATTGTAGAGATAATCTAATCTTACCACTGACAAATGGGGATCCTGATATAAAATGCCATCACTACAACAGCTGAATGAAAGGACGCTTAAAATAGTACATAAGATATATACAAATATACACATTATATATAGTAATGATATACAAAAAAGTACAGAGAAAATGGAAATGTCATGCTGACAAAATCCATAAGCTAAACTGGTCTACAGGTAGACACAGACAAACACACACACATGCATTGTTCCTCTACTGAGTCTTTGTCCTGGGTCTATATTAGAAGCACAAAAATGCTTCTGAGCGAATATGGAAACAGCGACACATATTCATCGAAATGCATTTAAGCGATTCGATGAATATGTCATAGGGCAAGGAGATACTTGGCCAACTTAATGGAGTTTCCCTTTCCTTCCTTATAGTGCGATCTTGGAGTTGGTATATTTAGTTAGGGGAGGTGTGGGGGGCAGAACTCCCCACCTGTTTATGGTGTTAAATTTTTTGTTTTTAGCGAACGGCCTTGTAAGTTTTTTCCCTAGGGAAAAATTTGCTTAAGTGGTGGTTCACTATTTTTAGTTTCGTGCATTATGTGTCGATTTTTATGTAGTCGCACATATGCACTTTCGGTCTTGTAATATAGAACCTTTGTCCTACATCTTCTGCATATGTATACATACTCAAATGCTGGCTCACTGTTTTATTTTATTTTTATCAGTCAATTTGAATCTAGTTTTCTCCCTCATAATTATCTCAGAAATTATTCCTTCAGTCCTCTTAGCTGTAAAACTGCACAGAAAAAGAACTACAAAGCTGCAATGCCCTACTTATGCTATAATGATCATGTAAGATTTATACATTTTTCTCTAAACTCATATGATGTCACATTGCTTCCATTTATTGTTTCAACTGATATTTTATATTAAAGTAAAGTACCATTATGAACATTATCTGAAAAAAATGAGTTCAGCAGATACTAATATCATTGGTTACTCAGGACTCATTAATACACATTTAAACAAAGCAGGAGATCTAATCTTACATTTTCTTTATTTAATTGTTCAGTCATCCTGTTGGTTTACATGTATGGATAACAGTTATGTGGAGGCTGGTAATACGTGCAGTAAACTGACAGGATAAAGGCATGGTAGCCAAACACTTTGGAGTTTTATGTAGATTCGGTAATAAGTGTCAGAAAGGATCAGAGGCTAGGAAAGTCATTACCCATATCTTAGATCTTGGCAAAAAAGGCTTCCCTGGACAATCTGCCTTGTGAAATCTATATCATAAGCAGAAATGCAAGCCTATAGGATGTGACTCAATCTCCCCAAAACTTCAAAGATAAAGTTTTATTCCTACTGCTAACTTCAGTGGCATATACAAAGCTTAACAAAGCCAGTTCATTTTAAATAACTATGCCACCCCATCTAGTAATTTACTGCCCTCAGCAGCCAATTACTTTTTAGTACACTACCATGCAAACTTCCCAACAAATCACTTACTTTTATAAAATGTATTTTAAAATGTAATCATCACTGATAGAGTATGTAATTTAACAAGATTTATGAGTACATAAATGTTATTGTGGCCAAACTCCAGTGAGTACATAAATCTTATTGTGGCCGAACTCCAGGTATCTAATATACCCAAGTGACGTAATACATACATTGGGCTCTACACCTTATACTCTCTTAGAATGTGGCTGTAACTTTGTAAATATTACAGCTCTTACCTAACTGGGCATATAAGTGCTAGCAAGTCTCTGGTTCTTTTTACAATATATGCATATATATATTCATTCACTCAGTCTCACACATAAGACACACATGTAGACAATTCATACCCCTTCACATATGGCACTTCTTTGGGATATGGGAGAAATCATAACACTTACCAAAAATCGGACTGTGTACAGGTAAGATGCACAGACTCCACAGAGAAGATGTGCCAGCTCAAAAGTGAGTTGAAAACCAAGAGCTGTGAAGCAGCTATGCTAACCATGGGGACACTGCGGGACCCTAAAATGAAGTATAACCAAAATAAAATATAAAGAATGTTTATTGTTTTTATTTTCTGCAGGTTTGCCAGAAGCTATGAAAATAATTTAACCATTGCAGTTACTGGCTTATTTTTGTACATTAAATACATGTTAGGTGACAATGAGGCCCTATATTTCCTTATAGGCTCATAGGTTCATAAGTAAGTACTAGGCTAGCTGCCTTTGCAGGCCATTTTAAGCCTACCCAATTTCTTTTTCTGTGCTTGAAATAACCTATCCCATTTGGTTATACACTGGCCTTACCCAGCCCATGATCAATAATTTAATATTATCCCTAATGAGAATAAATGGGATCATACCATAATTTGAGGGGACCCATGCATGGGATAAAGCTTTTAGGAGCTGCACCTGTCCATTTAGTAGTACAGAGGGCAGTCCTGTGGTAAATTTTCAGTTTCCCATCCATCTAAGTTACGCTTGAAAATGGTCAAGGATGAACTTTGTTTTACGTGACTGGGAAGTCTGTTCCACAGCAGCAGTATCCTCTGTGAAATATACCTGTCCCTCCAAACCATTCTGTTGATGTTGTAGAAGAGGTTTAGAACCCTAGACCTTTCTTTTCCTTGCTGTGCAAAGTTGGTTGCTTCAATCATGGTTTCACGAAATTTAGCCACATTATACAACTGCTATACAGTGGACTGTGAATGACCACTATGTTGGATTGTCAAAATTAAATGGAATTTGTGTAATTTTCTGTAATGCCAAAATATCATGGAATGTAGGAGGTTAACACCAGAATTTCACAACACACAACTAATTTTCAGATTAAAATGAAGGTAAAAAATCTAACAATTTCTAGTAAAATAAAAATGAATAAGTGCAAGACTTTATTAAGAGGCATACAACACCTAAATTGGACAAAGCCTTACAGAATCCAAAGGCAAATCCCCAAGAAAACAGCAATCAGTTTAAAATATTTCCATGATTAGTTTGCAAATTAGTCTGATGTATTGCACATATTTATATGCTTACATTATTGGGATAGAGTAATCTGCATTTTTTCATAAAATGAATAATGAAACGCTTAATAAAATAATTTTTTTGAGTGACTGTGTTGTAAAAGGTAGCAAATTATAACAAATAATTTTGTTTTGAAACTTTTTGTGCACAGATTCACATTTTGGGGCATTGCACAATACTTTCTCACCAATCACTATCCAGGGTTTTGAACTTCACTATTATGTAGTACTAATATGTAGTGAGTCATACTACAATGTGCAAAAGAAAAAAAAGGCAAATGTGTCTACTCTGAAAAAATCATAGTGGAGTACAGTTTAAACAGAGGAAGTCTGAAAGATCTGACCCCTACCAGTTCAATGAATGATGTGTGTGCCTGGCTTTATACAGAAACATGCATTAAATATAATAAAATATAATATAATACAAATATATAACAAGCAAGATAATACATTTAGAAATAGTAATAACATTAGATACAATATTTAAACAGAAACAGAAATGCAGCCATGATAGAAATATCAAAGTGAAGGCTTCATTTGGAAGCATTCAGAAGAGCTGTCAGATTTCATAGTTTCTAAATTTCCTCAGGAGGTCAGAGGGTGCATCAGCAGACCAACGAAAGCGCATATGCCAGTAGTTCACATCTGACATCCCTGGAAAAGGAAAATAAGTGAGAGGTTTAACTGCCAATATCAGGGTGATCTGTTTACTAGTTACAGTTGTCAATATGTAAATTGTAGAGAAAATCACAGTGCAGCAAAATCTGTAAGTACAACAAGACCTTGGAAATACAAAGGTTTGGACCTCAGACCTGTGCAGGTGAAGAAGCCATCCACAACCAAAGCATATATATGTCAACATCAACACAGACTAAGTCATACTATACAGATTTACAGGCAACCAAAAATGTCCAAAACACAAGGTAGGAATATGGTGAACTTGTACAATCAAATGAACTGCAAAGATAAAAATCAGTCTTCTCCATATTTTAGAGTTCAAAGCATACAACAAGATCACAAAAGTAACAGTCTGCATTTACAAAGTATAGCACCACACAGGTCTAGTATCAGTGCAAGCACTATGCAATGATTGCATATAAGTGTGATTATACATATGTAAAGAGACATTTGACAAATGTTTTATGTGGACTGGAATGCTGCACTTCCCACACTGCTGAGTTTTATTATAATAAACTTCAGTGTGTGACGATTACTTGAAGCAATCAAAGTTTTTATGTATGTATGCATGCATTTATTTATTTATTTACAAAAATCAAGTATTTGCCTTTCTCTATTCTTTGGTGACTTTGGAACAGCAAAGCAGCATTTTCAAAGCTTTGTATTTGAATATTACTATTTATTGCACTTTGTTTATTAGGATAGCCACCGTAAGGCTTTTATATAGGGAATATGGAGAAAAAAGCTCTTCAAAAAATCAAGTCCAGTTGATATTAAGAATCCACCATTTCTGACACAGGCATAAAAAATTAACATAAACGTTAAAGTTGTTGTTGTGTCTTTCGACTTTTCCCAGTTAGGGGTCGCACAGCGGAACTCCGGTCCACTAATAAACGTTAAATTCAGAGACAATAAAAGAAAGAGCAGTGCAATGGAGTCAATTGATTACCAAACGTGTGTACAGTGCATTTAAAGTTATTTCATAAATGGGAGACTAAGATATAACAGAAGTTCACCTGATTCTGTTAATAGTGTTTCAGATAAAACTATGCAGTCCACATCACTCACCTGTTTAGAAAAAAGCTATAGCACATAAACAAACAAAACACCTAGTTTGTTTTACAATGATCCTATAATTTGTCTATGACTTCTTTAAACTGTAGGTTTTTTTACAATATTTATTCATGGTATTTATCTTCTTGATGGTCCCCTGCCATAAACAAACTTTACAACAAAAGGAAGAAACTGTTGCAGAAAAGAGGAAAATTCCAGAATGCAAAAAACTTCCTTACCAGCCTCAGTAAGAAACTGAGATCCCTCATAAAATCCTCCAAAGCTAGTTATGAAAATAAAATTGCCAAAGATTCGAAAGACAACAACAAGGCATTCTATAACTATGTCAAGAATCTAAATGGCAATGCTCAGATCTGCTCTGAGCTAAAACAGAATGGCATTAAATATACTGATCCCAAGGATATTGCCAATATCCTGGCAGATCGATTCAGTGCCAACTTCACCCCTCTCTCACCCCCTAAATGGCCCATTTCAATACCGGAAGATTGCCAAATTCCGGTAATAATGGCCACACAGGTAAAAAACGCACTCTCCAAAGCTAAGAATACAGCATCCATGGGACCAGATGACATCCCGGGCTGTGTACTACATGAACTACAATATGACCTGGCACCTCACCTAAGTGTCATGTTTAATCATAGCCTCACCTCAGGTTTCGTGCCCACTGAGTGGCGCACAGCTACAATTATACCACTCCACAAGGGGGGATCCACCTTGGATCCCGGAAACTACCATCCCATCAGTCTGACAAGCCTTATCTGCAAGGTGATGGAGCGTATTATCATGGAACTTATAAACAAAGACATTGGCAACCTTCAAATACTGGACCCCACCCAGTTTGGGTTCGTGAAGGGCCGATCTTGTCTCCTGAATTTGATTGACTTCTTCGAATCAGTCTCCAGAGCCATGGACAAGGGTAAGGTGGTCCACACAGCCTATCTAGACCTTGCCAAGGCCTTTGACACCATCCCCCACTTTGGAATCATAGATAAACTTACTAAGCTGGGCATTAATCCTTACGTCACGTAATGGGTTGCTAACTGGCTTACTGATAGAACCCACACCGTAAAAGTAGCCAACTCCAAATCCAGCTCCAGACAAGTGACAAGTGGAGTACCTCAGGGTTCAGTCCTGGGACCGCTCTTGTTTGGCATCTACTTCTCTGAAGTACAGGCCAACACTAAGGGACTCTGGATAACAAACTGGGAGCCATTACTGAATCCCCAAATGATGTGGATACTCTACAAAAGGGCCTTACAGAAACAGATGCTTGGTGCCAGAGCCATGGGCTCAAGCTCAATGCCAAGAAATGTATAGCAATCCCCTTTGGGAAAAAACATGTATCCGTGAATTACCATATAGGTGGCAGTACACTAAACACCGAAAGTTTGATAAGAGCCTTAGGGACACAGGTGGACAGTGGTCTCACCTTCGATAACCACATCGCCACAACAGTCAGGAAATCCTTCTATGTGGCACACCTCATCACTAAGGGCTTTTCATCCAGAAAAAAGGAGGTCATTGTCCCACTGTACTCATCCCTCATTAGACCCATTATAGAATACAATGCCCCATTTGGTATGTACCTCTCAAGACATCTGCAACAACTGAAAAGGCCACAGAAATACCTCACTAAAAGAATCACATGCCTAAAGCAGATGCCCTACGCTGACTGCCTTAAAAAACTCCAGCTATACTCTGTTGCATATCGTCTACTCAGAGGCGATCTTTGCTTAACATACAAGGCCATGTCAAACCCAGAGCTGTTGGACATGCTACACTTAAAGAAATCCCAATCCCTCAGAGCCACATGCTCCAGGGATCTAAACCTTGTCATCACAATAACCAAAACATGCTGGAGGGATAGGTTCCTGACCCAGAGACTCCCCAGACTCTGGAATAGATTGCCCATACATGTCAAGCAGAGTGCCTCTTTGGTCCTCTTCAAAAGGAACCTTGACGATTGGATGGGAGAAAGGAAATTCACCCCGGGGATCACGTCAGTTGCCCTGCTAGACAGGGGTCCAGGGAAGTAAATAGTGTGGGAATAAATAACCAGGGAATTTTTATGGCTAGGCTTGTATAGGCCCTAGGGCTGATAGCCTAGTACCAACCTATGATGTATGAGTTTAAATAAAATTACCAAATATATAAAATAGATGCCCTTTTCTTAGACCTATCAAATGCCTTTGATATGGTTAGCCATGACAAACTCATCTGCCACCTCAAAAACCTAGGATTAGACAACCAATCAATCTCCTGGTTCGACAACTATCTTAAGGACAGGCAACAAGCAGTACGGTGGAACAATAACTTGTCTCCACTTTTATCAGTCACTTTTGGGGTACCTCAGGGATCAATACTGAGTCCCTTGCTATTCTCAATTTTCACAAACAATCTCCACTCAGCAGCAAATAGCACTAGCCTTATCCAATACGCAGACGATTCCACTATAATATGCAGTGCCTCAACCTTGCAAGAACTACACAATAAAACCCAGGATAATTTCCACTCAGTTGAAAACTGGCTTACTGACAATGGCCTCATTCTTAACCCCAAAAAGACCAAGATCCTGCTATTTCACCCCTCACAAAATACCAGCCTTACCATCACTTTCAATATTCACTCTAAAAATGGTACACTTATCACACCCAAATCTCACACAAAACTACTAGGCATCACCATTGATAAGTTAAACTTTGATATCCACATTAATCTAACTATTAAAAACACTCACAGAAAGCTAGGTAGTCTCTACAAACACAAATCATACTTGACCCATACTGCTAGGTCCACAATTGCTCGCACTCACTTGCTCTCAACATTACTTTATGCATTCCCAATCCTAACAAATCTATCCAAAACAGAAAGCAGCAAACTGGCAACCTGCTATACTCAAATAGCCAAATTTGCTAATAACTCATCTTTTAGAACCCATCACTGTCATAACCTAAAACAATTGGACTGGCTTGAACTGTCAGATTTATTAATCTACAATCAATGTATCATTACTTATAAGCTGCTCTCCCACCCAAATAAAACACCAGCTTTAAGCAACCTAATTCCACAGATAAGTTACTATTAACAGTTACTAGATCACACAACCATGCTGGTGACTCCCTCTACTCATCTTACATATCCAAAATTTGGAACTCCCTGCCTCCATCCATTACCCTGGAATCTTCTCTATCCAAATTTAAGAAATCTGTCAAAAGCCATCTCAGCAACAAATGGTTATGTCCCTGCTCCACACCAGACTAACTTCAGTCCTACTCCACTCCTGCTATAACTCTTGCCTTAAACACATAATCTCCTTATAGGACTGTTTAGTCTTATCAATACCACATTCAGATGCATGATATGACTCTAGATAGATATTTAACATACTTTATTGTTTGTATATGTATTGATCATTATATATGTCTTTGTGAATGAATTAATAATGTGTGCTCATCTATATTGTCTGGTTAAATATACTAGAAACATGTAAAATATATTGTTTGTATGTCTTGCAAATGTGTTTCTTTGGAGCTTTTCTCCCCAGGCCTCCACTGAAAATGGACATGTATCCAGTTGGACTATCCCGGCTAACAAATATAAAATAAAATAAATAAATAAATAATGTCTAAGGCATTATACTGAGCAATTAAATCAAAGCTTTTATATAGGGAATATGGAGAAAAAAGCTCTTCAAAAAATTCAAAGTAATTTTCTAATAGAACGTTTTAGCAAGCATTAATTCTCCCACTTTAGCCTAGCATTTCTATTATACAAAACTGTTCATGTAAAATATGGGGTTTACAGCATTAATACTAATGAGCTAATGATTTGTATGACATGAAGAACACTGCAGTTTTATAGGAGAGTTCTCACAGAAATCATTCCGAATATACACCTCATGAAGGTTAGACAATAATTTACTTTCTCTGAGTGATATCTTTTAAGCTTACTGACAAGACATTATCAGAAGGTGGATAATATTTTATGAAACTGAAAAACTACATGTGTAAAAGTACAAAACTTATGAAAACAAATCTATTTTATATTTAAAACTAAAAAATATTTAATTCATTATAAAAATATCTCAAAAGCAATTCCAAGCTCAGAAAAATGGTCAAAACAATTAAAAACCAAGAATCGTAAACTAAAAGAATGTTGACCAAATGTCTTCCAGTAAAATGGAGAGCTTTTGCCTCAACTTTATTAGAGATTTCTTCAGAATAGAAACACAAAGTGTTCTATAAACCTTTAAATAGCCATGTAAACTATCTGATTTAAATCGTGTGACCAAGAAATTAGGTAACTAAACACTTAAAGGTACATACCAAATAATACATACAAAAAAAGCACACAAAAACAGATACCAAACAAAAAATGTTCTTACAGTCTGACGGCCCTCATGTTTGAAACACAGTTAATAGATATGTCTTAATTTAAACCTGGAGATAACCCAGAATTTAATCTCAGTTGTGACAGCGACTCACTGTATTCAATCATATTTTCCTAGTTTCCACCTCATACTGGATAAGGAACTTGTTCCAATGCGAAAATATGAACTTTTTCAAACAGGTGCATTGTTGTGCATGTTTACTAAGGGCATTAGTTGAGTCTTTGTTTTTATACTATAATTATGCTAATAAATCCTTTGTCTGAGTGGGTGTTCTGTCTTCCCCACATACAAACAATCACAGGATTTACAATAGATAATATAAACCACCCCTTTTTTCCCACAATTATATTGTCACACACAACCAATGGTCTTTTTACATCCTGGTACAGACAGATTAGTCGTGTCATTGATAAATATGCAATGGTTGCAACAGCCACACAAAGTCATTTTTCTAACATTACCTGAGCAGGCAGACTTAATGTAATTACTTTCAAGCTTATCCTTAAGGTTACTGTTGTTTTTTTACACAAATAAATGCTCATCACCCAAAACTTGCTTGGGGAACCACTCTTAATGTTTAAGTCCCAATTATGAAGTAGTATGTTTTTAAGATACCTATCATGCTTATCAAAGGGTAAATATCATAACAGTTTTAAAACTGACACTCTTATGCTGGACATTTGTTTTTCTAACTGAATCAGGTTGCTTCAAAATAGGTGGAAAGTCACTGCCCTTCCTACTGGAAATTTCAGTTGCCTAATTGTGGATTAATTCCTTGGGGTATCCTCTCTTCAAAAACATAGAAGACAAAATATCCACTTTTTTCATGAACTTCTCACCATGTGAAATTAGTCTAGAAAGCCTAATAAGTTGATCTTTGACCAACCTTTTCTTTTGCCAAATTGAGTTTTGGCTGTTAAAATAAAAACATGTTAAAATAGGTAGGCTCCCTATAAACACTAAATTCAAATTGCCCCACAGTTAAATTTTTGGAAATGTTGATGTCTAAAAAAATTCATAGTTAATTTATCATATTGAAAAGTAAATAACATTTTGACAATGATGTAGTTACCCTGGGTTGCCAACTTCCCAAAAAGGTACTGCAATGCATTTCTTGATACTGAGTTTTAATCCATGGCTTTGACCTCAAACATTTGTCTATGTTAAGGCTTCCTGAAGGGTGTTATCAGCTTGGGGAGAGTCAATGACTTCTCCCAATTTCTAATCATCTGGGAACTTGGTTAACCAGATGCCTTTGACATCGGCTTTGACATCCGAGAAGTAGATGCCAAAGAGGAGTGAGCCTAGCACAGAGTCCTGGGGGACTCCACTGGTTACCAGCCTCTTTGTGGCAGTGGCTTCAAAGATTCTAACCTCCCTGATCCTACTGGTGAGCCAGCTGGCTATCCAGCATGTTATAAAGGAGTTGAAACCTAGTTCTATACGGTTGCTGACAATGCCCAAATGGGGTATTATATCAAATGCTTTAGTCGGATCTAGGTAGGCAGTATGCATCATTTTCCCCTCATCCATTGCCTTAGTGTCCTTTTCAAAGCACTAGAGTCAGTAAGCATGACCTTCCTTTGACAAAGCCAAACTGGGATGGAACAGTGTCTGGAGGTCTCCTATGCCCTTGCTGATAATTTCTATGGTAATTACTTCCATGGCTTTGCAAATAAGACTATAACAACACCCTACGTACCATTCAGTGATGACAGACCTGGGCACGCATGTTGACAACAACCTTACCTTTGATCACCATGTCTCCACAGTTGCAAGAAGGGCATTCTACATTGCTCATCTCACAAGTAGGGGTATTGCCTCCAGAAAAAAATAAATTATAACCTCCCTGTACTCTTCTCTCATAAGGCCAACAATTGAGTACAGTGCCCCTTTTGGTATGTAACTTTCCAAGCACCTGCAGCAATAGGAGAGACCACAAAGTTTCCTCACAAGGAAAATTCAAGATCTTCAGTATGTGTCCTATGAGGATCATCTGAAATCACTGTCACTTTTTTCTGTTTCATACAGACTACTCAGAGGCAATCTCTAATTTTCATATAAGGCAATATTTTACCCTGCTCTGTTGGAAATGCTGCATATCCGTAAGTCAAATGATACACGGGTTACTCGCTCTAAAGGCCTTAACCTGGTATGTGACATTAGTAGAACCTGCTAGAGTGACAGATTTGTCTCCCAGAGGTTACCACACCTTTGGTGCAGACTCCTACTTCATGTCAAACAGAGTACATCACTGGCCCTCTTCAAACGCAATATGGACAATTGGATGGGTAACCGTATATTCACCCCAGGAGTTCCACCTGTGTCCCTCTTGGACAAGGGCGATAAGTGCTGACTGTGGAAGTAAGGGTAAAACTTGGCTAGGGTTGAAAGGGCACTAGGGTCATTAGCCTAGTAACCTCCTATGATCCTACAACTAATGAGTCGGTAGTTTCCAGGATCTATTGAAGGTCCTCCCTTGTAAAGGGGGGATGGCCATCGCAATCTTGCATCTCCGTGGCACAAAGCTTATTTTAAGACTGTAGTTAAATAATGACTTCAGAGGTCCTGATAAGTCATATTTTAGTCTACTGAGGAGGCATCTGGGACCCACTGAGGCTGAGCTCCTAGGCTTAGTGAGTGCAAACAGTATATGCTCCCTAGTTATAGTTGGAGGGGTTATGTTTGAGGGTATTTTTGAGGGGATGGTTGGGAGGTGAGAGGGAGGTAAAGCTGGAAATTAGTCTGTCCACTAACAGGTTCACTATATTTTCAGGCTCAGTGTATGCGGCACCATTAACCAACATTCATCACATTGCTATGTGCTGCCTTTGAGGTTTCTGAGATAGCTGTGCAAGGCCATATAGTTATCTTTCTCCTGGAAGGCTATCATAACCTCAAAGTTGGCTTTGCTTGACCTAATTAGCCCTCTTAGTTGCCTATTTAGTTTGGTGAGAGTTTTTATCTTTATGGGAAGTACCCTTCCAGATTTTTGCCATTATTTATTTTCCTTTTGTTGTATATCCTGTTTGATTTGGGATGCCACAAGGGCAGTTTGTTTCTGGGGCTAGTCCTGGGCTTACCTCTCATAGGTACAGCCGCCTCTATGCAGCCACTGACATGGCTGTACACAGCTTCTTTGAGCAATTCAGCTTGGGGTTTGGAGGGCACAGAAGTTTGACAAACCATCACTTAATAAAAAGTAATTTGCCTTGGAATAGTTCCTAACTATTACTCGTTTTAAGAAAATTACATAGTTGATTTTGATTCTGAAGGAGACAGCTTCATGATCAGATCTTACCAGGAAGGATGAGACATTGGGGGGAGGGGGTTCAGTGTTCTTCCATTTTTGTGAGCACAAGGTCCAGAATGTTGGCACCTCTAGTGGTTATATTCACTACTTGGTCAAGGGTGATTGTATTTATGAAGTCCAGGAATCTCTGTACCTATAGATAGGATTCCCAGTCTATAGAGGGGTAATAAAGCTTCCCATGAGTAGGGTGTTAGCTTGGATGGTAAGTGTCTCCAGAAGGTCCAAGTTTGCATTGTGACCTTCTTGGGATGTGGAGGATGACCAATAAGATATGCTACAGGATTGTGTCTACGGTGATCTGCACGTGGAGGAACTCCAGCATGCTATCCTGTCTGACCACCAGAAAAATATGCCTGTTACTGAAGCATATTAAGACATCTCCACCTTCAACCCTTGTCTGTGTAGTTACTGGTCTAAAAGTGGGGAAGGCACTGAAATCTTGCACTGTTACAGATATATTTTTTTCCTAGGCTTATCCATGCACACTGTGCAATAATGTCAGTGTGGTCCGTGCATACTAGGCTCCTGGTGGACACCACCTGCTTCAGATGATTGATCACAGAACCCATATCACCTTTGTCTGTTTGGGCTAGAGACCCCAGACTTCAATGGGGGCTACTTGCAAGGAATAAATAAATATACATCCTCTTCCTGACAGAAAGAGTGCAGGCAAAAGATGCTCAGTCTCCACAACCCCTTATTAAATTCCCTAAAAATGTTACATACTGGAATTCTATATTTTAAATAAACTTGAACAAATTTGGACTTCTTGCCTTCTTGTGGAAACCTTTGGATGGTGGCATTCCTCGTTTATATAAACTTGAACAAATATAGTAGTATCATCATTATAAATTCCATTCACAGAAAAAATATGTCATTTAGCAGAATAACAGAGATGTCAAGCTTGAAAAAGTCAAAATTGCACTGTGCTTGGCTATAGATAAGTGCAAAAAAATATTTATTTACTGAGTCCCTATTTACGGAAAGAGGTTATGACAGTAGTTTGATGTCAAAAATCAGTAAATACATTACTAGTGAATGGGGTGGTAAGTATAAACCCCTATTAGGTTATAATTATAAATATAATAATATGATGTCTAACTATATGATTAATAACAATAGTGACGGACCGACTTTTAAACATGACATCATGACAAAAAATGAACCACTTTCAGGAGAGTATGTATCTTGGGAGTATGGCCCATTCCTAGGTAAAATGATGAATATATTTAAAAACAATTGGAATATCATTCTTGCAGATCATGATATTGCCTCAGTGTTGGGCAGTGGCCCCCAGTTTAACAAAGTGGGAAGCAATATTAAGAACCATTTAGAGAGAGGATATTGGTGTAGAGCTGACAATAACAAACACACAAAGAGATGTGGTGCGTGTAAACAGTGTAGCTCTATATATGATGTTAAAAAGATTATTTTAGAGAATGTTACCCACACAGAAATTAGACCTAAGTATGGAAATTGTCAAACTAAAATGGTTATACATATATTGCTAAATGTATGGCTTGTTCGGGATATTACATAGGTAAAACAGAAAGAAAATTAAATAAACGTATTTATTCACATCTTTACAGTATTAAAACTAAGGATGGTAAGAATGCCTTATATAGACATATCAACAAGTGTGGTGAAGGGCATTTCTTCAAATTTGCAATATTGGATAGTGTTGTTATAGATCCTAAGGGGGGTCATTTTAAGGGACTATTGTTTTATAAACAATTATTTTGGCAAATATTTACTGACGCCTCTAACCCACCTGGACTTAATGATTTTTTATCTATTAAACCTTTGTTAGCATTGACTTGATATTATCTAGTTAGTAGATTTTTAAAAAACATTTCGAGATGTTTTATTTATTATTATTGACAATTATGAAATTTTTAAGACTTTACAGATTATTATTGGTTTAGTTTTGTTTAAACATAGACTTAGACCTGTTTTATTGTATCACTTTAAGTGACCGTTTTCCTGTTGCTTTTTTGGCGCCAAAAAAGTTATTTGAATGTGTGTCAGTTCGCTTTGTGTGGTTCTGATGAAGCTTACTGTGATGTAAGTGAAAACGCTTAACTTTGATGTTAATTAAACAGAGTTTTTATTGCAAGTTGGCTGCCTAGCGTTCTGTAAAGATTTTTCAAGGATTTTTACCATAGCTAGTTGGTGAACAGGTTCCCAAGATACTGAAGGAATTGGCATTCTTTGATTTCTGTTCGTTGGCTATATTGTTTCATTGAACGGCTTATCATTTTAAATATGGGATCCATAACAAACAAGTTTAGGAAAGAAAGATCCAGAACTGATCTCCAAGAATTTTCTTAATTTAGCACTAGGACAACCTTGAATAAAAAACATTCCCCACCTGGGAAGGAGGAATTGGTTCTATTACTCCTTGGGACAGCATATGATGAAGAACCAGTAGAAACAAAAAAGTCTGATCTGGGGGATGAAAAATGACCACCCTGGAAAGAAGGAATTTCCAACTACTGTCACCTGTAACTTTGATAAATGACCTTCAGAACACCATCTATCTGAAACTATCCACTGCCAAAGGGAAAACTGGAGATTCAGACTTTTTGAAAGAAAAAAGGAGCTAGGTTGTTATGGGGTCAAAAGGTTTCTTGAACAGTCATTCAGACTTGCTCAACAGTCCTTGATAAAAGGGAGGTTGAAGGCTTCTTTTTGGAATCCATTAAACAACAAAATAAAAAATAAAAAAAAAAAAAAAAACACAGAGAAAGTGAAGAACACCAACTGCAGAAGCATAAAATCCAAAAATGTTTAATACTCCAGCATCTTGGCTAGCAAGCCTTTCACAGAGTTAACATCACAGCAGCACCAAGCTGCACTTAATCATCCTTAATCAAAACTTGTTCTAAAATACATGCTTTTAAACTGGCACAAGACCCCAAGTGTACTGCATGAAAATGTGATGCCATGGGGCTATCCAAAGGATGATGTTACACTTAAAAACAAACTGTTATATAAAGAAGCAGTCTGAACTTTAAAGTTTGGCACTCTGGTGCCTTATGGTTTAAACAAAGCACTTGAGTGGAGGCTTTTCTGCATTAAGTGTTAATTATTAATTTGTGTTTAATTGTTTTAGTTAATTGATTAATGAAGTGATATTTGTTATTTAAGTGTAGCTTGTGCTACTGTGATGTTAACTCTGTGAACGGCTTGCTAGACGAGGTGCTGGAATATTAAACATTTTTGGATTTTATGCCTCTGCCATTGGTGTTCTTCGGTTTCTCAGTGTTTTTTTTATTTTCTTTTTGGAATCCCTCTGCTATTTCTTATTAAGCATCTGTTGACCTACATTTTGTTGAGACTGTTTGTTTTGCATTTTGCAGAAACTGGATGAAGGATTAAGAGAATTACTTAGAAAATTTTAAAAAGGAGGGCTGAAAAATCTTAGATTCATTGGATAAGCTTACCCCTTTCGTCACACTTTTTGTTCACTTCTGCAGCAGAGGGGTCAAAAACTAAATGTCTATCCAAAGGGGAATTTAAAATCTCATTTGACACCATCTGGGAGGTTCTGCGAATGCAGTCATGCAAACCTCCTCAAAACAGTACCATGGCCATAGCCCTGGAAGAAATATCAATGGAGTCATACACACACTCTAAGCAATGACCAGTGACTTATGACCAGTGACTTATACAATAGAAGTAACTAATTATTTAAAGCAGATTCTTCCTCACAAGAAGAAATTACAGACAAAACATCCCTCATACTTTCACACTCGTACTACTCCTGTCTAAGGAAATTTGAGGAAGAGTAGATACATGTTTAGTTTGCTATTTCTTTTTGACAGGAAAAATAGGAACAATAGTGTTATTAATGGCAGCAGCAACTTCCCTACAGATGAATACAACATTCTGGCAAAACAGGGAAGGCTTCCCTGTTTCTTCTTCCAGAACCAACAAGAGAGGCTCTCCCTTGTCCAATGAAGAGAACCCAACAGCCACAATCAACATGGCTAACCCCCGATCCATAGTGGCTGTAGGAGCTACGCCAGAGGGACTCAGGGTAAAAAAGAATGGTCGGAGGTACAACAAATAGCCACAGCAGAATCTCCAACCTGTGGCTTAGTCAAATTACTAGCCTGCTGAGGTGGCAAAGGCTGTTTGCTTAACTTCTTCTTTTTGTGGTTGGAAGAACTGACTATGGACTGACCGTTTGTTCTATGGTCAAGCCAAAAATGGTGCCTCTTTCTCAGGGAAAACAAGCAGCAAAAGCTGGTAAAATTAAAAATTTTTAAACATCACTTTTTTCACATAAATGCACAGGTTAAAGCACTTTAAACATTCTACCAGCCCCAGTAGATTAAGATAAACACAATTTCTCCTCAGAAAAATAGTTTTCAATTGCTTTAAACAACTTTTAAAATGACAGAAAAAAAGAGCGTTCTCATTTAAAAGTACAATATAGTTCCATAGCACCCCGTTAAAATACAAAGTCATAGCTTTAAAATAACAAGAAAGAGTTAATAAACAATTTTTTTTTTAAATAGAATGTTTCTCAGCAAAGGAACAGCAGGCATCAACCGTCAACCCTCAAATGCCTCAAAGGAGCATGCTCTTCAGCAGGAAAGCTCTGAAGGGCTTGACACCCAAACCTGTCTTTTTAGTCAGCTCAGCTCGAGTCAATTGATGGTTTGGGCATGTGGGAGGTGCCCTGAAGGTTTGGAAGCTGGACAGCTGTTATATCCTATGCAGGATATAACCTACCTAGCTAAGGCTACTGCAGCAGTGGTCAATATGACTAGCGTGAAAGAGTTCTCTGTGAGATGATGGGGAAGATATGTACATTAATTTAATTGTCTCTGTCTTAAAGATCAACCAATATCCATTATAGTGAGTAGCTCATACATTGTAGTCTTTCTTCAAGAACTGATTCACCTGTATAACTACTGAACAGAATCATACAAATATGCCATCCCAGACAAAGAATAATGGTGAAAGACAGTTATGGTCAAATATCTTGCATGACTGCCTTTCCAAATGCAGTTTTACTCCTGGACTAGGCATATCCATCTACATTGTTTTCTGATTATGTGGACAGTTAATTCTGTTGTTCTACATGCTGAGCAAAAATATTTAGGGAAGACAGTGGGATAGTTGTTGTCATGTTGTAAAATTTGCTAATTTCTACTACAATCTTATCACATATGACAAAAGGTAATACAGAAGGCTAATCACTGAGACAAAGTTCATTTTGTGACTGAAAGCCCTTGTTTGCCCTGCAACTAATCATTCTCCCTGATGGTCTTTGTTTTCTGACTGTAGTATCAAGATATTTGTGAATATCCATGCAGGATAAAAATGTTTTTGTAGTATTCTCTTGTACAAAGAAAACTATTTGATGGACATAAATAGGGCTGCAATTAAGGGTAGACAAACAAGGCGACTACCTACAGCACTATCATTTTGTCTTAGTGAAAGGAGTCTGCTGAGCGTATGAATTCCATTTATCTTCTATGCATCTGTGTCAATGATAGACTCAACTACCATTTCATCATCATCTGACAGCAGCAACTGAATGACAGATAAAAGTAAGTGTAGCACTTAACCCTAATATTCCATTCATAACCAATAAGAAGGGGGCACTGCCCACTAAATCTGGTTCCCCACTATTCGGTATCCAGTAATTTAAAGCTGTTATTTTAGAACCAGCAGGCATAACAATCAATCACAAATCAGTTAGAAAGCAGTGTGCTATGTTGTCAGGCAGTTGGGGATAATTTTCGAATAATTCATAATAAACGAGGTTTAGGACAACTGGGATCTATGAAATACAACTATGATGGTCGGGGTTTAACTGGATTGTTTCTGAGGTTATTCTACTTATATTACAAAAAAACATCTTTGATAGTTGAGTACATTGTACGACAATCACTGCTTTTCATTTCACATAAATGATCGGTAGCTTTGAATGGTATTCTGGAAGCCAACACAGTATTTTATCTGGCAGCATAGTGGTAAAAACCTGAGGTTATTTACCCCGTAATTGTAGTTCTTGCACACCAACATACACTGCAAAAGTTATGCACCCCAGATTCCCATCACAGATGTGTTTTGTGAACCACAGAAGGGTGATAAGTGCTGCCATCTGAGGAACTGATAGCCTTAGCTACAGTGCGATGAGACAGCCACGTCTGTCTGTCTGCCACTCACACCAAGTGATGAACTGATAGGCTTGTCTCTGACACTGCAGATAACATAATTTGAAGGGTCAGGAAGAACACCTAAGAGGTGCAGATTTGGTCAAGCCGGTCAAACTGGATCAGTTTTTATGATTATGGAACAGTTGCTTTGGACTTCAGTAAAACATTTAATGGGGGAAAAATACTCCTAATATTTCCTCCAAGATGGAGAAGTAGAGTAGTGAGTGACCAATGAGTAGTCCAAGGGTAATACAGGGGGAGTTATTGTAAGACAAGAAGGCACTTATACTTGTGAGAACTGAAAACAGTGCTGTTCAATGTATACATTTCTTACAAATTCTCAAGAGTTGAGGAAAAGTCAATGTGTTTGGTAACAAGTATCAGTACACCTTTTAGAAGTAGATGGAAAGGTAAGGCTGCAAAGACATGAGGAGGTGAGCGAGCTATACTGAGATGGCTGTTGATGTTCAGCACAAAGGAGTATAAAATGACATCTTTTGAAGACTGTAACTTATACAAAAAGTTAGGTGAGAAAGAGCATGCTGTATTTATCTTTATAAGATTTTAACAACTTTGTTCTTCTTAGGAGTATCCTATTTAGAGACATCCAGTGAAGGAAAACTCCAAACAGTCTATAACCACTCTGTGCTTCTAGATCTAAGTCAACCTACACAGCTACATTAAGGAGTACATTATTCCCAAGTAGGTATGCAGTCATTAATGAGTATGGAAATCATATTTACAAATAAATTATTTACTGAGAATTATTTAAAAGATTGAAATGGTTGCCTATTGAAATTCTGAGGACTACAATTCAATAATATAAGATGTTCAAGGAAGATAACTTTCACAGCCTTTATTTCCTGAATGATATACTGCTTACGTGGAGCGCATAGTGTGTTGGTCTGTATTTTACAGTAGTCAGGCTAAATTGCTCCCTAGTTTAAAAAGTATTTTTAAAGCTTTACCATGGTACAACCTACAGTACAGTGCTGACTTTAAGGAGAAGTGAACTAGGTTGCAACCTTGTGTCTACCCCCATGTGCATGTCTCTCTGACAGCTGACAAGTGAACTGCGACTGCATTTTCTAAGCACAGCTACAATCTACCTGTTAACCACCAGAAATAGATAAGTATGGCGCATAGATTTTGATGCAAATGCAGTAAGCATCTCAACTGCCAATAAATAACGAATGCTGTGGTGATTATGGCACTAGTCAATCTAAAAGATACATTTAAGCTTGTCGCACCCCCATCCCATCTGCCTCTTTCTACATTTTGCATCCTGCTGATTTCAGTATAACCTCCATTATAGTACAGGGAAGCCAATGTCTTCATTTTGCTTTTCAAAATATCTTTTTTTTTTATATACATATTCTCTAATGACACAGATTCTGTGGACTTAAACAGTACATGACTGAACTTTCCTGGAAGACATTTTTATTAAATGCATTGATCACAATAACTGAATAATCAAACGAAAACTGTAAATGTTCTAAGAAAGTTATGGCTAAAATTACAGCTGCATTTCTAACTAAAGTCTTTCTCTCCAGCTTCCCATTTCTTGGTCTTTATTATTTAAATCATTTATAGAGCAAATTAAATTTATCCCTTTGACTTCCCATAGCAGAGTTGCAAGGTATTTGACCTTTGCCCCATGGCTAATAGGAACTTAAAGGAATTTGTAAGGCATGCCACTGAGCCTTTGGCCTCTATCTTCATTTCACCTAAGGCCAGCCCTGAGCATAACAGCAAAGAATTACATTCGTCCTCGGTGCCATACTAAACAAATGTAATATGTAAGGTGGACGCTAGTTCAGAGATCTTTCTTGCTGAAAGAAATGGCTCCAACCAGTGTTTTATCAAAGAAGTTTCAGCATTGAGACAGCTGTTTCAAAAAGTTCAAAGGTCAGCTTTTCAATCCTGAAATTCTAGTGTCAAATTTGAAAATAACATGTGATGGTTACTTTATATGCAAATGCTCTTTAAAATGTCCTCACAAAAGGATTAGCAGAAAAATGAAAATCTGCAGTAGTACCAAGGCTGGATACAAACTGACCTTAACAGAAAAGTAAGCCAATGTGTACTCAAAAAAAGGACAGTAGATGATCACAGTTGTTGACTACTTATCTGTACCAGTATAGGAAATGCATCCAATATGGCTAAATTAGATTTCCTTATTAATGTTTTTATAGCTCTAATTTAACTCACACAAAAAGGATGTTGTTTGAGACCATCAGTACAACAGAATGCAAAAAATGTGTCTTAGGAATATATAGTTGTCCTTATGATGTGCCTGAATGTCTGAAAACCTAGATTTTGAAGAAAAGACTGTATAAAATGAACCAAGTTTGTCATGGCTACTCTGGAGCTATCAAAATTAGATGAATAGTCTTGCTTCCATTTTCAGAGACACTCAGTAGTAAAGAGAAAGAAATTCATGCATGAGCATGTCAGTCCAAGGGAAGAATATGGTATCTGTAGTCGATATCTTTATAGTGGGCAATCAAGGACAAATCTTTGGTATCTGCATGTCCTAACAGCAGAAGTCCACCTGAAAATGGCCTTAAGTTTTCTGTGAAGAACCACCACCTTGTTTAGCTGCCACTCACAGTTCATATCAAATTTCCAGCTAAAGGGGTCTCACAAAAATGTTATGCTGACCTGACAGAAATCATGTCAGATTTCCTGCTAAAAGAGTCTGCCAAAATGTTACGCTGACCTGGCAGACTGACTGTCGGGAAATGTTTATTGTATGAAGAAGGCGATTGTCTTCATTGAGTGTATCTGTATTTATTTTGGAATAAGAACACTAGGGTGGACTAATGGTTAAGGTGTTTGCCTTACAAACACAAGGTGCAGGATTTGAGTCTCACAAGGGATAGCTGGCTAGGCTTGAAACTGGCTCACAAGGGCAGTTAGCCTAGTACTAATCTATGAACCTAATCTATGAACCTACTTAGATAAGCTTGCAACAAAAGATATATATTTGTTGGTATCAACTAAAAGCATATCATGTTCATTCAGAAATGCTCTTTCTTCCACAAAAGTGCTAGAAAAGTTTTCAAGCATGATGATTTATGACTATTAAAATTTTCCATTTAATGAACTGAAATTTTGGGAGATGTACCAATGAATGCCACATGTAATTTCCAGTTATTACTGTGATCTTAATCATTTTTAGTGCACCTGTATGCAAGGAAAATCAAAGAAGACAGAACAAAGAAAGCAAACTGTTTTACAAGTAGTAAATAATAAAGGGGGAGGTATCAAATTCCAAGAAATCTCATGTTTTTCCAGTATATAAATTCTGCATTCCAGAATTTTATGGTTATTTTCCTAAAAAAAAGTATCACAGACAATTTTGATTGTTTCCTTGCAAAAAAGTCCCTAATTGTTTCTATATTACCACTTGTTAAAATAAGACTTAGATGGAACAACTGTACTGCACCCATCTAATGCAAAGACAGCCTACATTTCCTAAGTAATTTCTGTTACACATCTGTTTTTCCCTAGACTTTTAACTTACTTTTCCCTTACTTCTGCTGGTATCCCAGCTCTCAATATGCAAAGTCCATGCTCAATGTTAACATAAGGATAACTTTGTATATTTGGTACCTCTTTACAAATAGTTTTCAGTGGGAGATCAAGTCAAAGACTTTATGGAAGTCCAGACAGCTCATTCACAGGGTTGCCTGTGTTCATCTCCCTTGTGACACAGTAATAAAATTGGGTCAGTTTAATCTGACAGACTCTACAGGCCGTGAATCCAAGACAGATTTTGCTGAGCATCTTATTCTGCTACTAGATTATCATAAGCCTTGACTTCAGGACTCTCTTCCTCACTTTACCCATCAGTGAAGTTGGATTAAATGGCAATTAGTGTCTGTAAACAGCAGAAAAGGAAAGTCTCTGATCCTGTTACTTGTAGATCTACTGTAGAGTAATAAAATGACCTAGATGTTTTCTGAGAAGCTGTAGAGAACTGATCACCCTGGCATTTCTTACTTTGTTCTCATGGATGCCTTCCTTACTAGTTTTGTTTGAAACTGTATACACCTCCACAGGATTTGCTTACAGGCTGGTTACTGAAACTGTAGCTCAGATCTTTATCTCTAATAAGAGCCCATGAGCTAGCAGTACTGATGAGACCTTAAAATGCCTATACATATCCGTGCTGCCATGCTCAACGCTGCAGCTTCTCATTATTTTTTTCCGCTTCTAAATGCCATCCATTCCTCTGCTTGTCTCCATTGGGAATGTGTCAGTCTAAAGACAGTATTTATAGCAAATGCTGACAGACTGAACAAAAGTTGATGAAATAAACTTTTAGCAAAAATTTAATTTTCACTATTCTCAACTGTTGTGCAACCTTGAAGTAGGTATATATAAGTTTGAGGGGTATGGGGTACTTCCATAGGTATATATATATATATATATATATATATATATATATATATATATATATATGTGTGTGTGTGTGTGTGTGTGTGTTTGAGGGGTATGGGATATCCCCCCATATGGAAGAGTGCTAGGAGGATTGCACTGTGTAAAAAATATACTTCCAAGGTTTGCCAAAAGTTTCTGCAGTTTCTTTCTTTCTGTCAGCATTCACTGTAAGTGTTCATGTCTGATTACCAGGCTAAGGACGTTATGGGGCCTTTTAAACCTAGCTTTGCTTCCCAAATGTATATGCTAGGTTGATACTATACGGTTGTTTTATGGGGTATATGTAGACTTGAGAATGGGTGGTCAAACATCTACAGACTGCCTCTATCTATTAGAGGCACAGATGCGAACACGGGAAAATTTCCAATTCCCCAGAAACTGGTCCAAGCTAGTCTTGAATTAGTTTAGGGAAGAGATCTCCTCGACGTGGATGAGAAACCTGTTCCAGAGAAGGGGTAGTATCTGAGACACATGCCTGTCCCTCCAGCATGTCCTATTAATGTTGCAGGTGAGGTTAAGGTCCTCAGATGGGGTAATTCTGATGCTATTTGTTCTTTGGATGTGCAACAAGTCTGAAAAACTCACCCGGACTCTGCCACAGCTTGCTGTGAAAGACACGTAAATTTGCTGTTGCTTTCTTGTATTTTGTATATTATGATTTGTTTTCTTTAAACTTTGTTTTACATGTATTCTGCTTTTAATTGCATATTAAAACTAGGAAAGAGACCACAGCTGTGTCTCTTGTGAGTAACAGAGAATTTTTTTCTTAAACTCAACTGTCTTTTTAGTAGCCTGCCTCTTATGTTAATTTGACCACATATCTCCTTCCCTATCCCCTTTCATTGGCTATTGTGAGAAAGCACAAAATTATCATTTTGTGAAATCACTCTCCTACAACTTTTAAATTTATTGGTCATCCCACTGTATTCCAAAGAACCAGCATACAAAGTGCCCCCCTTCAATCTATCTTGCTCTTTTAAAATTAGTGGCTCTCCACTTAGACAGCTAAAGCTTAAGTTACCCCCTTGTTTCATATCTAACTGCTTAGTGCACACTGCAGTGCTTAGGATTTTATCCATTTTTTCCATCTTGCCTTTAAAATCTGCAACATCTATTGCAAGACCACCAATTATTGGACAGCCCACATTCTGCCTCTCAGTAGTCATCTTGGGATTAGTGCTTCTGTTTTCTCCTGGTGAGAGAATGAGCACAGAGACATTTCCTGGAGGCTGCTGATTATCAGAAAGCCTAATAATTGCTTCATATGTGACAGCTTGGAATTTGTGCTTATATTCTGCTCCTGGCGAGAGAAGAAGTAGGGTGCATTGATTCTTGACTGTTTCTGGTTGGGCAGTGAGTGTCTGTGCTTGGCATTCCTAATTGGTCTGGTTGCTATACAAGGCATCTACCAGGAAAAGGCTACAACAACCCTACAGACCATTGCATCATCTAGGACAAGGCAGTGGATCACCAAACAGGCTGTAGTCTGCTTCTCATCTTGGGACTGGTGCTAATGTTTAGCTTCTGGTGAGAGAAGAAGCAAAGGAGCACTATATCCCAGCAGAGTGAAGCTGTGCTGAGACCAGCTCTAGTAGCAGCCTGGCAGCAGCCATTCACTGACTCTCACCTTTTCATCATTCTTGAAAGCTAGTTCTTTATTTTTAGTAAGTACTGCTTGACTTGTTTATAACTTCAGAATATCTACCTAAATACTTCATCCTTAAATGTTTAGGATGTACTTGTTAGTTTCCCCTCAAGTGTTTAGCAGTGCTCTGTATAGACACAGACATCCTGAGTGACATTTTTACTGTAAAAGCAAGACTGAAGTTTCACCAATACCTAGTTGCACACAGGACAACTAGTTTGCAGTGACAAGTACTCTCCCCAGAGTTGCAAGCCAGATACACCTGACATTTCTTCCTATTCTTGCTTACTAAATGCCCTTCACTTATAACTCACACACTACTTCTTATCACCTTATTCTACCTAAGCTATCTCATTATACCCTTAAATGCAAGTCACCCCCTCGTTCCACAAAACCATACCATCCTTTATAAAGCATACACATTCCTCAATCCATATATCCCCCAATCTTTACCCCTTCAACAATAGCATGCTCTTCCCCTAGAAACTCTTATGCAATCCTAAAAACATTACCCCCATTTTCTCCAGCCACATTATCATAAGGTTTACAATCTACAAACCTCATACCAAGCAATATATGCATCTCTTTCATCACCTCATCTCCATTCTTCCTCCGGCGACATTCACCCTAACCCTGGCCCCTCTACACCCACTAAACTCAACCTCCCTACCCCATCACTCTCACACAACTGGCAAATCCCTCCATTTCTCAGCTGTAAATGCCCAGATCATTTGCAACAAAATTCCCAACCTCCATGCCTGGCTTCTCCACAATCAACCAGATATTCTCTCTATATCAGAAACCAGGCTAAAACCCCATATAAAGGACTCTGAAATATTACCACCTAACTACTGTATGACTAGGAAAGCTAGAACACACAAAAAAGTAGGGGGAGTCGCTCTCCTTTACTCATCACCCCTTTTAGTTACCCCTTAAACCAAACGTATTCCCAAATTTGGTAACACAGAACTAATCCCAGCCCTACTCCAGATCAACAAACAAAAACTTATATGTATAGTCACCCTTTATATCCTTCTTGGAGACAATGTCTCAATCCTTGAAGATATTCCTTCCAGGCTTTCCATCAACATAACCAATGAAACTATAATCCTGGGTGATGTCAATATTAACTGGACCACTATTCAATCTCCCACTAACTCACTGAATATAAACTTATTTAACTTCACTCAGCTTATCAAGTCAATAACTAGAACTTCCAAGGACTTCCATGCCAGAAGCACACTAGACTGGATTCTAGTATCTCATCCCCATTATATCTATATATTCTTCCTGACCCGTTAAGCGACCACTTCCCCACTTTTACCCACCGTCTTCCTTCCTCCTTAAAAATAAATCATACCTATGCCTCCACTCGCTGCCTAAAAAACTTTAGTATATTCTCAGATGCAATAAAAAGAATTAACTGGAACCCACTTAAGATCCTTCCCTTAGAAAATGCTGTTGCATACTTTAACTCAAACTTCTTAACTCTTCTAGACTCCTTTGCCCCCCTGAAAACAAAACGCATAAAAAGCAATCCTGTCCCATGACTAAACAAAAATACCTTAGCTACTATGATACTCCGAGATAAGGCTTGGAGACACTACCTCAAAAATAAATCTAACATCTCCCTCAACGAATACAAAACACTTCGAAACAAAGAGTAAAAAACTTATCATCTCAGACCATAAAGCATATTTCTCTAAACTCCAAGCCAACCATAATACCAACCCTAATAAATTCTGGAAAGGAATCTCTTCTCTCTTGAACTCTGGTAAAAAAGAAAACCCTCCCCTGACCCAAACGTCTCCGAATTAGACTTAGAGGCCCAATTTAACTCTTTATCGATTCCATAGCTAAATTAACAACATCCTTCCCCACCAATTTAGCTTCCCCACCCTCACCCCCACCTATCCCTTCCTCCCCTAGCATCTCCCATCCCCATCCTCCCCCCTTCTCCACAAACCCCATCCTTATATCTACCATAAAAAAATTTCTTCTAAAACTGAAACCTGGTTCTAATGCACCAATGAAATACACTCCTACTTCTTAAACGTATCCACAGAAGCCAATGCCCTCCCTATCTGCAATCTAATAAATCATTCTGTTTCAGAATGCCATGTTTTCCAGCTCTGGAAAAAGGCCTTTATTATTCCACTTCACACAGGTGGCAACAATAATAATATCTCTAACTTTAGATCTATCGCCATCTTATCCCCATTTCAAAACTACTCGAAAAATGCATCCATCTGCAACTATTACCCTATCTTACAAACAACCGTTTCCTTACCCCCATACAATATGGATTCAGACCTGGTCATAGCAACACCACAGTTCTCTTCTTCTTCCTAGAAACTGTCAACAAAGCCCGTGATTCTGGTTATATTGTGTCCACCCTCCTCCTTGACCTCTCTAAGGCATTCAACACCATCTCTCCTAATCTTCTCCCTAAACTCTCCAAACTAAACCTGTTCCATTCCACTATCAACTTGTTTACCAGCTACCTTTCAAATAGGCAACAAGCAGTCAGATGGAAAAAAGCCGCCTCTTCTTTCCTTAACACCCCTACAGGCATCCCCCAAGGTTCAATTCTAGACCCCCTTCTATTCAATATATTCATAAATGACTTCTACCAAGCCATACCTAATTCCAACCTCATTCAATACACCAACGACTCTACTATAATCTGCTCCGCCTCCTCTATCTCCACTTTAACTAAACTAACCCAAGATGCCTTCTCTTCCATTGAACAATGGATGCTAGACAATCATCTAGCACTCAATGCAACAAAACTAAAGTCATGATATTTACCACTTCCAAAACCACTACCACAGATAAAAACTCATTCTCAATCACCAGTCAAAACGACACTCCTTTCAAAATAGTGCCCAATGCTAAACTACTAGGAGTCCTCATTGATGATCAGCTAAGGTTTGATAACCATTTACAAGTAAACATTAAAAAAACACATAAGAAAATTGGAATGCTCTACCGCCACAATCATTATCTCTCTCCATCCACCAGGCTCACCCTAGCTAACACATATCTTATCCCATCCCTCCTATATGGTGCCTCTATCCTCACCAGCCTACAATCTTCCCTCAAAACAAAACTCTCCTCTCACTACAATAAAATATCAAAATTTGCAACTGGCCATAGAGCCACATCCCACCACTGTACTGCCCTACATCAACTTAATTGGCTTGAGCTGCCCAATCTCATCTATACTCAACTTGTCCAAGTACACAAACTTACTTTTAGCCCCTCTCTCTCTGTCCCTCCTTTGCCTCCACCTTTAAAATGCATCGACATGATAGACTTCTCAGATCTAATTCCCAAAATCTAGTTGAACTATATAAACCTGCCCACCCAGCAGGCAAACATTTAATGTCTTTCTCCCTTGCATGCCATTGGATAGGAGAAAGCACCAAAAAAGCAGGATGAGATTGATGGATAAAACCCCATGTTGTGTACAACCCAGTTGTTATCCCTGTAGAGCTGTGGTCACTAAAAGACAGTGCAGTCATTGCAGACCCATGTCCACCACACCCCTGCCATTCAAGACCAAGTTTTCAACATGAAGAGTACTTTTGTCTCCATGACAGACTTCTTCATACAAAGTTTTGGGATACTGATGGTGAAAAAAGAAAAAGGAATGAATGGGTAAAGTAATCAAAATTATCCTGCAACAGAAAAACAGTAAACGAAATATAGTTTTCCAGTAAATTGCTAAAATACCTGTAGGTAATATGAAAACTGTTAAAAATATACATGTTTTAGCAAAACTAAATTTCATGTATGAAGTTAGGTGAACAAGAATCAGAATTATTAAAAGAAGTAAACTGAATATGAAGCAGTTATACCGAAAACTAAATAATTCACAGTCATATGTACATGAACCATTTTGACAAGATTGCTATAATTAAAGCATTACTAATAAACATGCATTGTATGGACACCATTCTTCTAATATGATTCATGGCTATCTTAGACTCAGTTAATAAAAAGAGTTCTTGAATGACTCTGGTCAATATAAAAGAATACAGACTGAAAAAGATCTAAGAGATTGTGATCGTTCAAAAACTGCTGAATTTACATACAGACAGACTAGCTGTTCATAGGTACATACTAGGTTGTTGATCTGTGAGGATCTTAAGAAGCCTAGCCTTACATTGCAATGGTAGATTTTAGCCCTTATGTTTTACATACAAATATCCTAGAGATGGGCCAAACAAGGATATTTTGGAATACTTACATGTTTCCCCTCTCCATAAGGGACATGAGTGCTAAATCAGGGGTGAGTGTGATTACTCATCCATTTGTACACATTACATTTGAAAAGAGTAAGAAAAGCACTCTGCTTTATGTGAAATGGAGGGCAGTTCCATACAAGTGGTATTCTCTGTGGAATGAACCTATCCCTCCAACATGTTCTATTTATTTTGCAAAACAGTGTGGGATCCCTCGAGTGAGTGCTTGTGATATCACTGGAAATGCAAATGTGTAATAGGTATGACTGAATATGGGCTGTTGAAACTCTATACACATGGCAGATGTCACCTCTCTATAGCTTGTATGATACTGAGAAGAGGGACAACGCTTCGAGATGGTCAGCACAGTCTTTACAGTTTTGGCTCTTGAAAATATTATGGTCATTCCAGTTGTTACAAATGACTGGAAGGGTACATAGAGAAAGGGGCATTATTTACTTACTTATTGGCATTTGATTACCAGGATAGTCCACTGGGCAAAGAGAGCCCATTTTCATTGGAGGCTCAGGGAGAAAAGCGACAAGAACATGTTAAAATCTTGCACAATTAAGTTGTACATACTGTCACAGTATACATACTTATACAGTTAAAGAAAAACATGAATGTACAATATAGAAACAATATCAACAGAACAGCATACAGCATTTCAACAAAAACGTCATTTAGGCAGTTGGTATAAACACTTTTGTCAGTGTATGTAAAATAAAGACTGGAGAAGTGTGAGTGAGTAAAGTTAGTAGGAGTAGCAGGAGGTCAGGTCTTGAAGGAAGGGGATGTGGAGCAGTTACAGCTCCATATGGAAGACAGGTAGTTAAGTAAGGAATTTTTAAATATTGCAGTGTTTGGAATGATAGGTTCATAGGTTCATAGGTGTTTACTACGCTAATGACCACAAGGGCCTTTTTAAGCCTAGCCATGCATCCCAAATCTCTGACAAGTTCTGATACCCTTGATAAGTGTAAGCATGGGCCTGGGAGATGAACCATTTATAGGTTACCTGTTTGCATCAGAGGCATGGGTGCCAAACCAGGGATGAATTTCCAGTTTTCCATCCAGTTGTCCAAGTTGCACTTGAATTGGATTAGGGAGGAACTCTGCTTCACATGGATGGGGAGCCTGTTCCATTGACGGAGTAGCCTCTGGGATACATACTTATCTCTCCAGCAGGTCCTATTTATATCACAGGCAAGGTTTAAGTCTTTAGAATGGGTAATTCTGGTACTGTTTGTTTTGTGGACATGCAGAAGGTCCATTACAGTGGGGTTTGACAATGCCCTGTATGCCAGGCAAAGATATCCCCTCAAAAGCCTGTAGGAAACAGAATACAGGGATAGAGCCTTGACGCACTCTGCATAGGACATAATACTTATGCCCTGTATTCTTTTAGTGAGGAACCTCTGTGGACGTTCCAGTTGCTGGATATGCCTAATTAGGTACATACCAAAGGGGTATTGTACTCAATGATAGATCTGATGAATGCCAAATACAGGAGAACAATGACTTCATTGGAAGTCCACTGGAACTTACCTGAAAAGGTGGTTTTCCTACCAGACATTGGTAAATTACTGTTCCTATACTCCACTGATCTGAGAGTTATAGGAAGTGATTTCCACTTTTTGGCAACAGTATAGAAGTGTAGAAGTATAGAAGTTGTCCAGCTGGAGGTTTATGAATTTGTAGTAGATGTTGATTTTCATATCTAGGTGATCTGTTGAGTAGGTAGTTGGTGAAAATGGAGGAGAGGGCAGGACATAGCAATAATGGTTTGCATACAATTTTGTGTGCTGCCGTCATTTGTACCTGGGAGAGATAGTGTGGTAATTCAAACAGTTTAGAGAGTGTAATGCTATACAGTGGTGGGTAGAATAGGAGGCGTTTGTTGAAAATTGAGCAATTTTGTTGTAGCAGATTTTTAGTTTGGACTTTAGATTGGAGGTTAAGTTTGTGAGTTGTGGAGCACCATAAGTTAGAGAAGGTAGAAGACGGGTGATGGCTAAGGTCTTTTTTGTAGTGGGGATAAGGAAATGCTTGTGCCTGTAGAGTAAGCCCAGTTTTGGTGAGATTTTTTGGTGTTGCAATGGACATGAAGATCAAATTTGAGGTGTTAATCAATTATAACGCCTAGTAATTTGGTATGGGAGACTATTTCTAATGTTTTGCTGTAGAGGAGTATAGTGAGTTGTCTAATGGGGTACATGATTCAGGGGTAAAAACTAGTAGTTTAATTTTATTACGATTGAGCAGCAGGTGTTTTTTGGTAAGCCAGACTTCAATGGAAGAGAATGTTAGTTAAGTAATGTGTTGGACCATTATACTCATTGTGGATCAATTAAATCTCTGGATCTGGATGTAATACCTTTAGATATAAGCTGTGCAAGGAAAAAGAACTTCCTGACAACAGCAGATAGATGGTGACAAAAGGACAGTTCATTGTCAACACAGGTCCCCAGATCTCTAACTACAGGAGTTTATGATGACACCAGCTATCTATAAACATAGTCAGCCACACATCCATTTGCTTTGATGTCTGAGAAGTAAATGCTAGACGTGGCCCAAGGACTGAACCCTGGGTATATCTCTAGTGACAGGTCTTTTGGATGAGGTATAGCCACCCACCCTAACCTCGTGTGTTCTGTTTATGAGCCAATTTGCTGTCCAGCAAATTAGCAAAAAGATCAGGACTTTCCTGAGGGTCTGAGTCACCAAAGCCTCTTTAAACAACAATGGAAAAGTGACAGCCATATCCAGACAATCTGATAGACAAGTGGTCCCAGGGTTTCAGACAAGATGGAACCAGCTGGTTCAAGCATGGGTCCAGATGACAAGATGTAAGGTGCACACCTGAAATGAAAGACATGAACTCTAACTGATAACACAAAACTGATGGAAACCAATTGAAAAAGTCATTGTCATTACCTCTTCTCCCTATATTAACTCAAATCACTGTAAATGTGTTATGCTTTGTAGATTTTTATAAATTAAACAAAACATCACTGAAAAAAACACACCTGAAAAGCATTTTTGCAGATGGAAAGGCCCACACCACCTCACTTAAATATACTAAATCCACAACAGAGGAATAATGAAAAGTGAAACTCCCTATTAATAGTATAGACCAATCTCACACTAACAGCAAAACTACCATGAATAATACAAAACTATGACTTTTAATACTTTCAATAAAAGAAATGTGATCAAAAGACATTCTAAAAAACATAACTCAGATAAGTGTAGGGCAACTGTCAGGACTACAGCATATTCTTTGGCCATGCAATCTTACTTGGAAAAAATGAACAGTTATCTGACAGTTACTGGATGTGACAGTCTTTCAGGTGGCAAGACAGGCTGGATTATCAGTTAATCCACAACCCAGAAGAGTGACACCAGTCTCCCTAGACAAAAACATTGCCTTTAAGCAGATGATTCAGACTGGCAATAAGTATACACCTCACCCAGAATAACTATCTCATCTCTCCTACGTAAGGCACAGAGTTCAAGACTGGGCCACAGTTCACACAGTTCTGTGGTGGTGGGGTATAAACAGAGAGGAAAACTGATCAAGATCAGAATTCAAAGTCAGGTTATAAACTGAAACCAACTGATGAGAACTGTTCACAATGGATTCCAGTTCACTGAGAGCAGAGATCAGATCTTTGCCTGATAGTGTTAACTTTCTGTACTCCACCAGGTCAAGATCAAGTGTATGTATATATGATATTTTAAATACAAAGAAGCCAGACAGTGGCCATACTTTCAGACTAATTCTGTCACCAGCTGCTGCCACCCTACTCAGCTAGAACACTAAGTCTAGGTTATGTCCATTTCAGTGGGTCACAATGATAATACCCTACAGAAATCCACATCTATTCATAACAAAGAGGAAATGGAATTCCTTGGGATAAGCAGCTGATTCCCTTTCAGAGCAGATGGTGAATTCACCCACAGCCAACCCATTAAGAAATTTCAGACACTATTTCAACAAAAAATGTCCTTATTCAGCCAAGTCAACAGTACATAAAGAGGAGACTATTTGTTCCTGGACCCATTTCAATACTCAGAGGTGTAGATGTGGTCTTATATTTGGTAACTAATAATGCTATATTTGTTGGTGCTCTGATAACAAGCATGTAAAAGATCTTTAAACCAACCCATCAACCCGGTTTAAAAAAATAAATAAGATGTTATTGGTTAAAGGCAAAATGGCACGTCATACAGGATAGATTCGTGGAAAGTGGTAAGTGATGAGACCTACAACCCAGAACACAAGAGTTTCCAGAAACACAGACCATAGCAGGCACAAACAATAATGCCTATCAGTAAATAAAAAGGATGGCATGAATGAACACCTCTCATCAGTCCAGAATTTTGCTAAATGTCCAGATTTTTACATATTATTTTTGGTCTGTACCTTGTAAAATTTGTTGTATTCTGGCAAATCATTCAAGATTTCAGTCACTAAATAATGTTGATTATTTGATTTTCAGAAAATGCATGCTAATGCAAAACATATTACTTTGGCAACTTGCTAAGTTTATAAGAGCAATTTGTAAAATTTGTCCCTATTGTCATGACTTTGTCCTACCTCATTGTATTCCTATTGTATGGGCTCCCAACTCAATGTATTCCTAGCCTATGGAGTAAGGTACCACTACAATTCAAAGCAGTACTTTGGCTACCTTTAAGTCTAGTCTTGATGACTGGATAGATAGACACACATTTACAGCAGGGTTATCTTGTACTACTTAGCTCAATTTGGAAATTGTACAACATTTAGATCATGAAAAGGTGGCAAGAACTTTTAAGTATGTAGATTGAAAGGTGTATATAGCTAGGCATCTTATAATCTGCATGAATGCCTAGTATATTCCTATTAATTTTGGCTTTGTTCCTGATTCTCTCACTAAGAGGTTGAGAGGTATGCTTGGCTGGCTGAACCATCATGAAATAAGAAGTCCCCACTTTTAACTGCAATGGAAAACTAAACAGTGTTGGTGTGTCTGCTGTAGCTTCCTTTACTGGAACACTCAGTACTGTGGGACTTTGGGCAAAGCTTAATGACACCTAGAAGAACTTGTAATTAACCAGAACAGAGTTTCATAAACTGCAGACAGTGATGGAGGCTGTCAGCCTTGCACCTTGCTAGAAAATGTATGTATGATTCCACCACATACCAAAAGATTACTGCACTTACATAATGTGAGAAAGAATAAGCAGAATTTGTGGTTAATGAATGAAGGGTGATGCAGAACAGCAAGGAATCAAACAATCTCAGTGGTATATAGGGCTTGAGAAATGGAGGTCCCAAAGGGCACCTTATATATAAGGCAAACAATCAGAATATATGGTGAGGGAATAACAATACTCATTATATGCTAAGGGTAATACAAGTATCACCACAACTTGATCACTGCTGCACATGTAAATAAGCCCCAAAGCAGCAGGAAATAACAAAACATCAATGGGGAAGTTTTTGGAGATACAGAGGTGCTAAAGGATACACTATGTATAACTCAGCTAAGAAGAATAAGTGTATTTACTTATTTATTTGTACAAACAGAGTAAAGCACCAATCCACATGGAAGTTTTTCATATTCAGCCCAAGAGCTGAGTCAGAAACCTTAATCTAGTAACCTTTTTTGAAAATGTTACTGAAGTTGTGCACAGTGGTCAATGCAAGCATGGTACTTATCTTGACCCGGCCGAGATTTTTGACATTATCCCCCTGACCCTCCTCTATGCTGGTATTAATGCTAAATTAGACAAACTTAATGTAAACTCCTACACTGTTAGCTAGACTGCAAACTGACTACACACAGATCCCAAACTGTGAAAGTTCCTGGTACCATCTCTGAACGTAAAATGATAAGTAGTGTGTTACCACAGAGATCAGTGGAGGGCCCTCGTTCCTGTTTAGCATTTATTTTGCAGATATCTAAGCCAATATTCCAGAAGTGGGGTTCATCATATTTGCTGATGACTACAAGCTGTGCTCTGTTATCTGTGTAAACTTTTGCAAGGTTGAGATCTGAACTAGGGTGTCCCATAATGAAAGGACTGAATGGTCAAAAATACAGAGTTGCATATACTAAGTCTGAGGTTGCCATTTTTCAAAATATTCCCTTTGCTTTGATGTATGGTGATCTCAAATGTGACATACATAAGTTCAGGGTTGTGTGGATGACTTGCCTCCCTGCAAAAGGGAGTTTTAAAGAGAAAAGCAATTAATGATATTCACTCTTCTCCTAAAGTTCGGGTCTTCTTTTTTTTCAGAGTGCCAGGGCACTGCATGTTGAGTCCTGATATTTCAGTAGAAAGCCACTATCTACTTATCCACTGAAACTAAACAGCTCCAGAAAGGACAGGACTATGCACATACCTGGTATACCAAAAACTAAATGCAGAAATGTGCATATTAGTAACATTCAGCAGAAAAGCTGCTCTGACCCCATATGTTACACATAGTATGCCTCTTCTGAGAGACATGGTATAAGAGATCTTGGTACTTGAATGGAAAAGTTTTTCTCAATTGATCATCATGCTTCCACCACAGTCAGGAAATCCTTCTGTTTGATCCAATTAATTTCAAAGGGAATATCTTCAAAATCCAAAGAACTCATCCTCCCACTGTACTCTTCCTTTATCAGACCTATCATCATGCAATATGTATGCACAAATTCCAGCATATCACTCAACTAGAAAGGCCTCAAAGACTTCTAACCAAGAAAACTTAAGGCCTTAAATCCTTCAACTATCCTGGTGGATAAGCACAACTCTCTTTATTCTCAGTAGCCTACCAGCTTCTCTGAGGTGACCTGTATCTTGATTTTTAAACCATGAAAGACACAATCCTATTTCACCTCTTCTTTCTTCATAAAACTAGTGGCTTAACACACTCCTGAGTAAGGAAAGTATAGTTGTGTAAGAAAACTTACCATAACAGTAGATGTTTGAGTAATCACTGCTGCAGTAGCTTAAGCAATATGGCATTATATCCTGCATATGATATAACAGACGGCCAGTTTCCAAAGCTTTACAGCACCTTTCACATGCCCAGTTAGTCAGCTCAAGCTGAACTGAGTAAACAATATGTTTTGGTGCAATGCCCTTCAGAGCTTTCATGCTAACAGAGAGAGGGAGGTTGAGCCCTGGAAGGACAATGCTAGGAACAGCAAAAACATAAAAGTCCACACCCTGTCATAAACAACCCACCAAAAAAACAAAGGGGAATGCAGGGAGCTACTACTGCAGCAGTGATCATTCAAACATCTACTGTTATTGGTGAGTTTACTTATACAACTGTATTATGTCCTTATTGGTCATTGATGCAGTAGTCTAAGCTATATGGGTAGATTACAATAGCCTACAATTTTTGGGAGGTAGAAGGGAAAGAGTCAACGAGCCCCTGGAGAATGCCCCTAGGAAAGCCTGATCTAGATCTAGAGAAGGAATCAAGAGTGTATTGTCTTGTAAAAGTATATACAGAGGACCAAGATACTGTTTCTAGAATCCTTCTAGAATCCAACCCTTTCCATAAAGCCAAAGATGAAGCCAATGCCCTGGTATAGTGGGCCTTTACCCTGCCTGGAATAGTTTAGTTGCTGTGAGTATAACTAAAGTTAATAGCCTTAAACAAACATTTGGAAATATTGTGAATTGACACAGGTTGTCCCTTTTTACCACCACAAGAAAGTAACAACAGATCCGAAGATCTGAAAGATTTAGTTCTGTCAAGTTAGTACCCGAGTTGTCAGTGGAAATACAAGGTATGGAGCATCTTTTCTCCCTCACTTTTAGGATCAATAAAGAAAATGGAGGAATGGCTAATTTGGCTTAAAGTAAACTCAGATGCCACTCTAGGCCTAAAAGAAAGATAAGTTTTCAATGAAACCCTGTGTCTGTGGAAATTGAGATAGGGTTGACTCACCATAAAAGCTTGCAACACAGCTTCTCTTTTGCAGAGGGCAGCGCAATCAGTAAAACTGTTGTCCATGTTAAGAACCTCAAATCAGCCAGATTAGCTGGTTTAAATGGAGCAAGTGTTAGCTTCTCTAACAAACAATTAAGATCTCAAGAAGGGACCACTGGTTTTCTTGGAAGCATCTTAAGCAAAACACCTTTCAAAAACACTTTGACATGAGAATGCCTTGAACAGGCAGCTCTATGGGCAGACATGCTGAAATGGCCAATAAATTAACCTTGATGGAGGAGTAAGAAAGGCTACAGGAAAGTAACTCATATAAATGTCATAAAACCAGAGAACAACTATCCCTGAACGGGTGCTGTTTATGTCCTTGGCACCAGCTAGAAAATCTTTTCCATTTGTTACTATATAATTTTCAAGAAGCAGGCTTTCTTGCCTCCATTAGTACCTGCTACATGTCCTCAGTAAACAGGTGCCTAAAGGGAATCAAGACCTTATAATCCAGGGAATCAGTTGAAGTTGATTGGAGGTTGGGGTCTATCAAACACCCATGATCTTTTGTGAGTAAATCTATTCTGAGAGGAGGCTTGTTGTAATTGCCCCTGGCCATTTCCAAAAGAAAGAAACACTGTTGCCTGGGACAGAAAGTGATTCACCATAATGACCTTAAGTATTCCTACTGAATCTTCAAAGTATCCTGGATATTGATGGAAAGAATGGAAGAACATACAGAAACATTCCCATCCAAAGAAAAGAAAAGACATCAGACTTCCAGGCCTTCTTGCATGGAGTTCTAGAGCAGAATCTTGCCAGCCTATTATTCAAAGAGGATGTAAATGGGTCTACAAGAGGATCTCCTCACAGATCATATCTTGGAAGATGCCCACAATATAGTTTGCAAATGAGAGGGTCTGCCCCATCCTGTCCTGTCCTGCTCAACTTTTGAGCCACAAAACATTGCCCTGATGGAATGAAGGATGCCTCTTTTCTATTTATGTGCTTACACCTGTCCTATGTGTCCCACACACCTTGTACTACTATCCCTCCTGAAACTGCTCCCTATGGAAAGTCCAAGGTGTCTGTGATGAATGAGTACTTTGGAACAGGAAGGGAAAAGGGAAGACCCAAATCTGGGGTATTTTCTGTCTCCACCAAGTAATTTCTCTTCCGAAAAACACCACCACTGGGATTTGAAGAAACAAAGGATGTTGATGGTGAGACAAAAAGACTTCAGATACATAATATATCACTCAAGTGAAATCTTGCAAGGATTATCATGAGAATCATAGATGCCAAGAGACCCAAAAACCTAAGGTATTCACTTGCAATGACTGAAGTCTGAGTGAAAAACCTTAGCAATAAATCTAGATATAGATCTGTTTTTTATGTGGAAGAAAGTCTCTTTGAAATGAGGTGTCTACCTGACACACCAGTAGCACAATCCTGTATGAAGGAGTCAAAAAGGACTATTGAAAGTTCTCTTGAAATCCCATCTTGTGTAAGATATCTCTTGCCCAACTGAGAGATTCCTGACACTTTGAAAAAGACTCTGCAAAGATAAACAAGTCATCTAAATATGGAAAAATGTGGTTACCGTACAGCATGTAATGAGCTATGACATTTTGTGAGCCCTTTGCGTGCAGTGGATGGTCCACAGGGTAAAGGACAGAACTGATAATGAGATCCAGACACATGAAACCTTAAGAAACTACCAAAGTCTGGATGAAAAGGAATGTGATGATAAGTATCGTTTAAATTTAGTGTTACCAGAAACTTGAATGAGGAAGAAGAAACAGATTGTGAGGTGACATCATTTTGAATTTAGGCACTATCACAAACAGGTCTAAAAAAGAAAGATCCAAAAACTGGTCTCCAAGTATCTTCTTTCTTTGACAGTAAAAACGTTCTTGAAAAAAAAAAAACTTTCCCAAACTGGGAAAGAAGAACTGGTTCTTTCATTTCATGGAACAGCATGTAATGAAGGCCAGGTGGAAATAAGAGTCTGGTCTGGTGGATGAGGAATAACCCCTTGGAAAATAGGAATTTCCTCTCACTGCCATCTGTAGCCTTGATTAATGATCATCATATCCCATTTGCCTGAAACTATCTACTGACGTTGTAAAAAGTGGTGATTCAGACTTTCTGAAAAGGAAAAGGGACTGCCTTGGTGGGAGGAGGGAACAAAATCCCTTAAACAGTCAAACTGACTTGTTGGACTGTCATTGGTTTTGGGAGGTTCCTGAATTAATTTCGGAACATCCTTTTCATTTTGTCAAAACTAGATAACAGATTAGAGAATCCCTTAGAATATTTGAAAAAAGGAGGGCAAAAAATCTTTGGAATTCCCTGAATTAATTTACCCCTTTCATCACACTTTTTGATCACCTCTGCAGCAAAAGAACCAATAAGTGAATCTCTATCCAAAGGAGAAATTAAAATCTCATTATTCACATCCTCTTGGGAGGTTCTGAGAATTCAACCAGGCAAAACTCCTCACAACAGTACCAGAGGTCATAGACCTGGAAGAAGGATAAACTGAGTCATACACACACATTAAACAGAGAGCAGTGACTAGTACGAAAGAAAAAAATAAATAATTTAAAGCGGGTTTTTCCTCACAAGAAGAAACTGCATACCAAATATTCCTCATACTTTCACAATTATTCCAAACAAACATTAATATGTGAGCCTAACAATTCACAATTCTGAAAATCAAGCTGCAGAAGCATGCACAGTTTTCCCATACCCATCATTAATCTTCCCATTCTTATCAGAATGAGTACGATAGTAATAAACTAACTGTTTAGCAGCAGTAGTATTAACTAGAGATATAGCTGCTGGGTCAGGTTTGGGAACGGTATAAAACTTAAAGACTCAGAAACGTTATATATTCTAACCACCTTTTTAGGGGCAGCAGGTTGGCTATCAGAAAGATTACAGGCAGAGACACACATCCTCCAAAGCTAACAGAACTGGTGAAGGTTCTGGAAATCCTCAGTGTAGTCCCACTGAAAACACTAGTGCTTTCTGGATACAGTGGAATCCCCAAAGGGAGAACCAGAAAATTAACTCTCCTCTGAATCTTAATCAGAAAACTGAGGAGAACCCCCCCCCCCCCCATATGTTCATTTAACTTCCTATCCAGAGTCAGAATCTTGAATCTCTTCTGGAAAAGAGGTATATTTCTTTCTTTCTTTTGGCTGAAAGGACTTAATAAGAAGGATCAATAGCCAGGATAAAACCCTGAGCCAGACCCAGTAAGCTACTACATTCTAAGGAAATTTCAAGAGGACTACATACATGTTAAGTTTTCTGTTTCTTTTTGACAGAAAAAATTGTGCCATCAGTGTTATAAATGGCAGAAGCAGCTTCCCCAGGGATGGGCACAACATTTTGACAGAACAGAGAAACCTTCTCTGTATCCCTCTCCCAGGACCAACAAGAGTGTCTCTTGCTCACTGAGAGGACCCCAACAAACACAAAGGAAGTGGCTAACCCATAGTCCATAGCGGCTGTAGGTGCTACACCAGAGGAATAGTACAGTTGTGTACACTTACCATAAATGTAGATGTTCAAGTGTCTTCACTGTTGCAGTCATGACTGTAGGGTTCTCCCCTGCCGGCAGGCAGTCCTCGGTTGGCCAGAATCCCAAAGTCTGGGTCGGCCGGCTGCTCAGCCATGCTCCCTGACGTCAGAGCGCCAGGAGTACAAAGCTGACAGCCGACGCCATGTTCTCCAGTTTTTCTTGCCCCAGATGTCAGGTGTTCCAAAATGAGTAAGATCCCATACCCTTTGCAAATACACCTCAGAAGAAGGGTAAAGAAGGGAACCACACAAAGGAAAAAATAAGAGGGATAGGAGGAGGTAGCAGACTGCAACAGTGAAGACACTCGAACATCTACATTTATGGTAAGTGTACACAACTGTACTATGTTCATCGTGTTTCACTGTTGCAGTCATGACTGTAGGGTTGAATCCCAAAGCAGAGTAAAAGGGAGGTGGTCATAAAGTAGAGGGGGCGGTTAAAAGGCCCTGTAAGACTGCAGAAACAAAGCCTGCCCTAGACTTAGAGTAGAGAGGTAGATTGTAGTGCTTGGAAAAAGTATGCACTGAACTCCAAGTTGCAGCTTCCAAAATGTCTTTGGTAGGAACTCCCCTGAGGAAGGCAGCTGAAGTGGCAGCAGCTCTGGTAGAGTGAGTCCTTATACTCCCTGGGATTTGCTTTCCATGGTGTGAATAGCAAAATCTGATTCCATGAGCAATCCATTTAGAAATGGTCTGTTTTGAAATGGCTTTACCTTGGGAACTTGAAGCATAAGAAACAAACAATTTGCCCTGATTTCCTGATGTCCTTGGTTCTGTCCAGGTAAAAACGTAGTTGTCTGTGCACATCCAAGGAATGCAAGATCCTTTCCCCCTTATTTTGAGGAGTGGGGAAAAAAGTTGGCAAGTGAATAGTTTGATTTAAAGCCACTTTGGAAACCACCTTGGGCATGAAAGTAGGATTAGTCCTTAAAGACACCCTGTCTTGATGAAAAATAATATAAGGCTCCACAGCCATAAGAGCTTGCAACTCTGAAACCCTCCTGGCAGAGGTCAGAGATAACAGGATGGCTGTCTTCCAAGATAAAAACTTGATGTCAGATGAGGCAGCGGGCTCAAAAGGAGGTAAGGTGAGCTTTTCCAAAACATAGTTGAGATCCCAAGCAGGAATGGGAGGAGATCTAGGGGGCCTTAAGTTCTTAGCTCCTCTGAGAAACTGTCTCATGAGCTGGTGGGAAAAGATTGGCGGGTCTGTATCATAATGAGCAGAAATAGCAGAGGCATGTATTTTTATGGAAGAGAAAGAAAGACCCTTATGTAAGAGGTTTGTCAGATAAAGTAAAATCAGAGGAATGTTAGGAATAAGAGGATCTGAATCCCGAGCCTGCATCCAGGAGCAAAATCTTTTCCATTTTCCTGCATAGGATTTTCTAGTGCTAGGATGCCTGGCTTCTAAAATGACATCCATAACCTGCTTGGGTAGGAGAGAATGAATCATAGACCCTGGATTAACCATGCCACCAGGCTGAGAGTTTTGACATGGGAGTGCATAACCTGACCCTGGTGTTGGGACAGAAGGTTCGGAGTTTGTGGTAAAACCCAGGGGGGGGTCCAGACAAAGGTTTTTCAATGTTGGGTACCAAAACTGTCATCGCCAATTTGGGGCCAGCAAGATTATCATCTTGGGCTTGTCCTGTTTGATCTTTAATAACACCCGAGGAAGAAGAGGTAGAGGCGGGAAGGCATACCCCGAGAGGTTTCTCCAACTGAATGATAGTGCATCCACTTTCCAAGCTAGTTCGTGGAATGTCCTGGTGCAAAAAATCTGTAGTTGATGATTGAGATGGGATGCAAAGAGGTCTATGTGAGGACATCCCCAGACTGCTGTAATCATCTTGAATATTTCGGAGTCCAGCATCCATTCGTGTGGGTCCGACAGGTTTCTGCTCAGACTGTCTGCTAGATAGTTTTGTTTCCCTGGTAGAAACAAAGCTTGAAGGTCCAGTTTGCAAGCTAGAGCTGTGTTCCATAGATTCATGGCTAGTCTGCAAAGGGGATAGGAATGAGATCCCCCTTGCTTGTTTATGTACCACATAACTGTGTTGTTGTCTGTTCGTATCAGAAGTCGTCCTGGTTGTAGAAGATTCCTGAAGGCCAATAGAGCCTTCTGAACGGCTAACATTTCTTTTAAATTGATATGCAGGAGCTTTTGATCCTTTGTCCAAAGGCCCTGGAAACAGTTGCCCTGAAAATGGGCTCCCCATACATAATCTGAGGCGTCCGTGGTTAGTATCTGAGTGGCTGGAGGCAGACTGAAGGGTTTTCCTTTGTTTAGAGTACATGCCTTGGACCACCAAAGGAATTCCTTTTGAAGACAAGGCAGGATGGTAATCTGTATGTCTAAACTGTGGCAATGCTGAGACCATACACTTTTTAGGTACCACTGTATTTTCCTCATATGTAGTCTTGCATATAGTACGAGAAGGATGCAGGAGGCCATGTGACTCAAAGCCTGCAGGAATTTCCTTGCAGATAGCTGAGTTAAAGTTGCCAAGGTTTTGAAAGTTGAAGCCAGCTGTAATTGTTTTTCGCATGTAAGAACTGCCATCTGGGTTGTTGTGTTGAGAAGAGCACCCAGAAAGGTTATCTGTTGAGAGGGTGTCAAATTTGACTTTTTTATGTTTACAGTGAATCCCAAGAACTTGAGAAGATTCTGAACAAATTCTAGATGCTGGAGTAAGACATCCTTGCCGTCTGCCTGAATAAGACAGTCATCCAGATAAGGGTAAATTTGAATTCCCTTGAGTCTGCAATAAGTTACTACTGGAGCCAGGCATTTGGTGAAGACCCTTGGCGCAGTAGACAATCCAAAGGGCAGCGCCGAGAACTGATAGTGCCTCGATCCGGCCTTGAACCTGAGGTATTTTCTGCATTCCTGTCTGATGGGAATGTGTAAATATGCCTCCTTTAAATCCAAAGTTACCATCCATGCATTCTTGGTCAGCATTGGAAGTAGCTGCTGTAGAGTAAGCATCTTGAATTTTGGTATCTCGAGAAAAGTGTTCAGGACTGACAGATCCAGAATGGGTCTCCATGAATTTTGCTTTCTGGAGACTAGAAAGAGCCTTGAGTAGAAACCTTGTCCCATCTCTGAAAGTGGAACCAGTTCTATGGCTTTCATAGCCAAGAGAGCTTCCACCTGGTTTAAGGCCTCTAACCATTGATGTTTTGGAAGATCCGGCCATCCGCTTGGTCTTGGTAGGGTATGAAAATGGAATGTGTAACCTCTTGAAACCACATCCAGAACCCACTTGTCTTGGGTTATATGAGTCCAATTTAGGTGAAAAAGAGAAAGTTTTCCTCCGAGAGGGGCTTCCAGGCAAGAAGTTCCTGCAGCCCAACAGAGGGAGTCATTGAGTCTGTTTTCTATGAGCTTGTGACCTGTCCTCTCCTCCCCTAGGGGTGGAAGCAGTCCACTGCCTTGGTCTATAAGAGGCTTGTGTTTGAGGCCTTACTCTGGAGCGTCTATACCTACCCCTCTGAGGCCTGTCAGAATTGGGAAAGGACCAATTTTTAGTTGGCCAATTCCTACTAAATCTGGTGGCTGTACTTGTAAGAAATATTTGACCATTTGCATTGATTTTGCCTTGTCCTCCATCTTCTTTATCACCTCTGCAGCTTTAGATCCAAACAAAACATTATGCTGAACAGGAGCATCCAATAATTTAGCTTTTACTTGATCTGGCAAGTTTTGTTCCTTTAACCATGCATGCCTTCTAATGACTGTGCCAGAGGCAGCAGCCCTACAAGAAGCCTCTAAGGCATCAAATCCACAGTGTAAGCCATGCTTCCCAACTTGTTCAGTGGCATGCATTAAGTCATGCAATTCCTTATCATCTGCACAGGCGGAAATGGAAGTTAACTTTTGTTTTAAAACAGACAGTAGAAATTGTTGGTATTTCAGCACATGAAACTGACAGTTTAAAGCCCTAATAGATAAAGTAGCAGAAGTGTACACTTTTTTGCCCCATCTTTCTAAAGATCTGGAATCCTTCTCAGTGGGAATGGGGTTTTTAGCAGAAGCGGCCTTAACCCCCTTAGGGCCCTGAGAAATGGTTTCAGGATCAGCAGTAGGATTCTTGTATAAAAACTGGTGGGGATCAGGAACCCTATAATATCTGTCTGGCTTAACAGGAGCTGGAGGAAAAGAGTCAGGAGTTAAGTTAGCCTCCGAAAAGGCATCATCCACAATATCCAAAATAGGAGGAATAGCCAGGGGTCTATGTTGGGGAAGAAGAAAATCCCTAAGTCTTTTCTTAGATTCTGAGTACTCCTGTCCTTCCCAGTGAAAATGTTCCCTCATTTCATGCAAAGTTTCCCCAAAAGAGAAGTCCTCAAGGGGAGAAGCTGAAGGAATGGATTCCTCAGCATCAGAATCCTCATAAGGAGGGAAAGAATATTCCTGGTCAGAAGAAGAAACTGAAGAAACAGAAGCCTGATCAGAGGAGTCATAATACACTTCCTGCCTTGGCCTTTTATCTGGAGGGGGATGTGAACCCCTAATCATAGTAAGTAAATCTTCAGCCATCTTGAGTAACTGTTTCTGAGACTTGGGTGCCAGATCAGAAGAGGCCTGGGCTGCAGTCTTTGATTTGGAAGGAGTCTTTGCCTTTGTCTTTGGCTTTGCCTTTATTAAAAGTTGAGTAGGCCTGAAAACCCCTTCGGAAGCCGGTACCTGCACAGCGGCTCCGGACCCATCTGAAGGAGCATTGTCCGAAGGTCCTGCAACAGAGTGGGAGTCCGTTTTGGCCATCGGTTCCGAAATGGCCGACGACAGGGGCTGCAAAAGCTCCTCACTGACAACGGCCGAACCTGAAGCTGGCTCTGCTTGTACGATATCGTCTGATTTGGACCTCGGAGGCCTGTCTTTGTCCTTGCGTCGTTTGTGAACTCGGTAGCCGGAACCGTATCAGACGACATTTTGTAATTAAAACGCCTACCGAAGTAATGAAATGCAAAATCATACCTTCGTTTAATTGTACATTGATTGAATCTAGCACAAAACCGACAACTAGCTACGTCGTGGTCAGGGCCTAAGCAAGGAATACAGTAAGAATGAAAATCCTTATGAGGTATTTGCTTCCCACATGAAATACAATTATTAACTTTTTCTGACATCGGACTGGAGCAAGAAAAAGTTTCAACGGGTACTTAGCTTTGAGTAGGAGAAGAAAGTCTTCGGACTGAAGTTTGTTTAGAAAAAATTGTCAGGAGTCAGCCGACCGGCACTTGCGAACTGCTATCACCGCACGGCAAGAAAGACTGGAGAACATGGCGTCGGCTGTCAGCTTTGTACTCCTGGTGCTCTGACGTCAGGGAGCATGGCTGAGCAGCTGACGCCAGACCCAGACTTTGGGATTCTGGCCGACCGAGGACTGCCTGCCGGCAGGGGAGAACCCTACAGTCATGACTGCAACAGTGAAACACGATGAACATCTGGGATGAAAGACGAGTGGTCTGAGGAACAACAAATGGCCACAGAAAATCACCCAGCTCCAGCGTAGGCAAATTGCTACCTGTTGTGTTGGCAAAGCCTGTTTTCTTAACTTTTTCTTTTGTGGCTGGAAGAAGGACCAACAGTGGGAGTGACAGCTTGTTCCATGGTTAAGCCAAAAATGGTGCCTTTTTCCCAGGGAAAGCAAACAGCAAAAGCTGGTAAAAACTATATCTTTAAGTCATTTTTTTCACATAAGAAAACAGTAAAAACACTTTAAAATGCTTATCCAACTCCAAAAGGTAAAATACACACAATTTTACAAAAGAAAAATGTTAATCAAAAATGATTAATAACCTTTAAACTGACAGGAAAAAAGAGCATTCTTGTTTAAAAGTACAAAAGTCTTGTGATTGTCCCTTAAAACACAAATTCCTACCTTTAAAGTGTTAATAACAAACAATTTCTATAACAGAAGATTTTATCCCCAACTGGAACTTATCTGCCCAGCAAAGGAACGGCACAAGCTGATTGTCGATCCTCAAAAGCCGCACTGAAGCACACTGTTCAGCAGCAAAAATCTTTGAAGGGCTTGGTGCCCAAACCTATCTTTTTAGACAGCTCAGCTCAAGCCGACTAATGGACTGGCTGTGTGGAAGGTACCCCGAAGCTTTAGAAGCTGGCCAGCTGTTATATCCTATACAGGAAATAAGCCCATATAGCATAGACTACTATAGTAGTGATCGATACGAAGAATATCCAAATCTACACACAAAAAAAAACACAAGACTTAACTGGAGGAGTAGGTTCCTAAATCAACAAATGGAATAAGATGCCACTAAACGTCAAGCAAAGTATTACTTTAGCTACCTTTAAGTCTAGTCTTGATAACTGGATGGATAGACATTAAATTTACAACAGGGTTATCACATAGTCTTACTCAATTTGGGAGGTGAGCATTATTGAATGTTTAAAAATGGTAGCAAAAACTTTTAAGTGTGTACCCTTACAACTGCATATGGCTAGACATCGTATAATACCCATGGTCACTTATAGGATCATAGGATCATAGGAAGTTACTAGGCTATTAGCCCTGAGGCACTTACCAGCCTAGCAAAGAATTTAGCCCATGTTCTGACAAGTCAGCATCCGATGCCCCTGTCTAGCAGGGACACAGGTGGAATCCCAGGGGAGTATTTTCTGTTTCCCATCTAGTTATCCAGGTTGTGCTTAAAAAGGGTTAATGAGGTACTCTGATTAACATAGAGAGGGAGACTATTCCACAGAAGGAAGAGTCATTGGGACACAAATCTGTCCCGCCAAGTCCTATTGATGTCAAAGACCAGGTTGAGGTCATGCATGCAGGTTACTCGAGTGGCGCTTGACTTGCAAATATGCAGCAGTCCCATCAAGGCAGGGTATGAAACTGCTTTGTATGCCAGACAGAGGTCACCTCTGAGGAGTCTGCAGGAGACTGAGTAGAGGGACAGGGCCTTTAGCCTGTCTGTGTAGGGTAGATGTTTACTTGCTTACTATTTTTCCTATGTTCCAATTAGAATTGTCCAGTTAGCTGACTTGCTCACAAATCAGGCAAATGGTGGCCGGGGGCATAAAACCCTGGACTAAAGGAAGCAGCCTGTTGGCAGCTCATAGCCTTAATCCTATTAGACCAGTGCTAAGGAATTCATAATATCCATTACATATTAAGGACTATATTATTAGAATTGCTACAGTGAACTCTTACTGAACCAGAGTAATTTTGCTGCACTAAGACCCAAGACATGTTTTACAGTCTGGAAGAGAGTCAAAGTAGTTCTAATCTGAGACAGAATCACATAAACAGGAGGATGTAGAAAGTTATAACTGTCACTTGGGGATCTACTACTTAAATACTAACCTATACTACCTATATCACCTACAACTCTAACAAGGAAAGTTTATAAGTAATACTACAGTTTGCTTTACCAGTGTGTTGGATTGTGCAAGCTGATGGTGCACTTTCAGTGTTTTCCCTTTTTTCTATCACTGGTGTGTGTGTGTGTGTGTGTGTGTGTGTGTGTGTGTGTGTGTGTGTGTGTGTGTGTGTGTGGTCTATGAAATTCAATCTAAATACATATCTATATATAAATGATTCAAGCGGTTTACCTTCATAACAGTGAAACACAGTGATGGGATTGCTCATATGAGCGAATCGTAACCACGAAACTTAAAACAGCGACAGTTGTAAATGTTCGAAAATCAACAAATCGAAAAGCCGATTTGCTGATTTTCGAACATTAATGTCGAAAAAAAATTAGATAAAGTGTAATGCAGGGGGGCAAGCCCCCCTGCACCCCACACCCCCCCTACTTTATTATTCTAACTCTGAGATCGCACTACAGTGGGGAAGGGAGCCATTTTCCAATCCCCATTATAGTGCAATCTGCCCCAGAATGTCGAATGTGCAATGAGCGAATCTCACTGTACATTTGCTCATTGCACATTTGTACCTTTTTCCGTTTGATGTTTGCAAACTTTGCAAACTGCCTTTTGGAAAATTGATATTCGCCCTTGTGCAATACGCACATGTAAAGGTAAACCAATTCAAGCATAAGTGATCTAACACACACTTCATCTGTTCACAGCATAACTCAAAAACATAAAAAAAATGTTTTTGCAGAGGATAAGACCCCATCTTGCATCCCCCATTACACACACACACACAGACACACACACACACACACACACACACACACACACACACACACACACACACACACACACACACACACGATGGAAAAAAGGGAAAAACACCAAAAGTGCACCACCAGCCCACACAATCCAACACACTGATAAAGCAAACTGCAGTATTACTCATAAATCTAAAAGAAAATAATCCCAAAATGATTAACTTTCCTTATTAGAGTTGTAGCTGATAGTAGGTAGTGTAAGCTAGTCATATTAGATCACGTTTTAAGACTAGTTATGTTTAGATGAATAGCTCACTTAAAGGCAACTAACAAATATAGATATAGCTAAAGATATAGATACAGATACAGATATAGTAAAAACAATATGATTGGATTTAGATCCTGGTATCCTGACCTTTGGGCCTTTGAGACAAATTTTTAGGGTTTGTTGTTGATTTCACAGTTACTGATTAATGACAGTAGTCAAGTACCCACTTAATCACAGGTGTTGTTAAAACTAAATTAACTGCCTTTCAGTCAAAGTTCCCAGTTGATGATGATGTAACTATTATTTAATGCTCCATATTTGATAATTTTGTTTGATTTGTTATATTTTATTAGGTAGCAAGTAAGATGTCATATAATTCTTAATTTCGTAAATTCACATAAAATGATGAAGCTGAGTTATTATACAGTGTAGAACCGTGTTGTAAAAAATACAATAAATTAACCATGAGTTTTTGCCTAAATTACCTTTTGCTTCACTTACAGTAACAGGTCAGACCATGTAACTGTAAAATTTCTAAGAGCAAATTTCTGTAGATTAGTGTGAAATGCAGTGTGATAATGCTTACTTTCAAGTGCAAAAGTGACTTTCCAAATTATGTTCCTCTTAATGATATATGTTTACCCATAAGTGTTGTCTTATACCTTTTTCTAAGGAGAATGGAATGTTCTTTGCTTAGCGGGGGCTAGGTGTCAACTGTTATCTTAATAACTACCCCTTATACTGCACCTCTGATAATTTAAACCACTGTAATACCTGCTGGCGAGTCAACCACCATTAGCATATGTACAACTTCTTCTTCTTCTTCTGGCTTTTCCCAGTTAGGGGTCACCACAGCGGATCACCTGTCCGCTCAGGATTGGCAGTGGAGTTTTCCGGTGTCGAGTTGCCAGCCCGGCGCCCAACCTTCCACAGAAGGCATACACATGCATGCACTCACACCTAGGGCCAATTTACAGTGTCCAATCCACCTACAGCATGTCTTTGGGATGTGGGAGGAAACATCAATATTTTTGTATGTCATAACTGAAAGGAATGCAAGAATATTTACTTTCAATATTTAGATTATAGTATAACTGTTCAAACAGTAGAATGTGCCAAAGGTGAAACCAAATGAAGCCAAATGAATAGATCAACAGACACTTTGTTGTAGTAAGCACTTTCATAGTACCATAACACTGCTTCAGACCAGTCTTCAGTCTAGCACTTACTACAGTAAAGTGCCTGTTAATATGTTCATTTGGCTTTGTTTTGGTCTCACCTTTGACATATTCCACTGTTTGGACTTGTTATTCTTGGTGTGACTCTTTATCTGAGCTCCTGGAATTTTTAGCATACATAGTATAACTGTTACTGCAGCATAATAAGACATTACTAGCACTTATCTGCAAAGTTACATACTCAGAGAGATTCAGTGATTATTTATAAATAACCTCCTGGGTATCTCAGCATCAGGAGGCACATCGGTATTAGCATAGTAGGCTCGTCATATCTGCCCATTCTCACTGTATAAGAATTAAGTGTTAAAATACTGAATAGTTGAAAATGTATACTTCTTTTTTCAAATGGTCCCCCCTTCCGATAGTATTATCAACTGTGCCAGAAGCATCCAAATAAGACTAAATTACAGTTACTTCACTTGCTCAGGCAAAAAGCACAGCAAAACCAGAGTGAATGTGAGAACTCTAGTAAGAGAATCCTGAAGCAGAACAGCCCAAGTCCATATTTTACTATGCAAAACCTATCCTTTTTTACCTAAAACTTATGGGGCTATCACTGAACTTTCCAGTAAGACATCAGGTGGTACAAATCAAGAACAGGCTTGTAACAGATTGTCAGATGATGTAAATCAAAAAGAGATTATATAGCTGGCTTAATTAAACGGTGACCGTTACAAGAACAAAGAAATTAAATTTCTTTGGACCACCACCTTACATTACCAAAACTGCATTACAAAAGGTTCCATCCAAATGTCATCAGAATTTGGACTAAGAAAGAGGGCAAGACCCCTCCTTTATGTATAAAGATATAAACAGAACTGCACTTTCTGTTTATCTGTCAGGATCTCTTTGTAACATGCCAAATGGTTTACAGAAAATGTATGTCTAATTGATTCTGTCTCATTATTTCTCTCTTAGCCTAAAAGGTTATATGTTTATGGAAGTGACCACTGATTACTCTTGAAGTTAGTTTGCATAAAAAAATTCATGCTAGCACTCATCACAGCTTGATCACTGGCAAATAAATCCAAAACAGAGTTGCATCTTGTCTGTTTGTATTTCATGTGCACAGTGAACTCTGGTATAGTAGCTTACAGCCTTAGATAGTCTAAAAATGAGTCTTCTGGTTAATGCATAAACTCACAGGTACTAAAATGTACGTAATTCATTGACCCAGATCGACTACATTAGTTAAAAGTTGCTCAGATAACTTAGCAATGCCTGCATGTGATGCAAATCTTATGACCATTTAATCCAATAACACAGAATGTTTTCCTCTGCTACCTGTCTGACTGAAGTAGCACCATGCAAAAATGCATTCCTCACATTTGCCTCACTTTTAGTTTTTACTTGAATAGCTGTACACCTAAAATAAATAAATACATAGTATTTAGCACTAACATTCTACTAGTGGTTCATATACCAAAAACTGTGGACCTACTTGGAGATGTTGAGTACTTTGAAAATTGTGAATCATCTTCTATCATATTTGTAGAGATGTCAATGTCTTCCTGCTTTAGTTTATCAGCTGGTGAGTCATTTTTTCTTTCTTTGAGCTGATATAATGGATTACTGCTTCCTGATTTATCTGTAGTTTCTGACGAAGATGCTTCTAACATAGGTTCTTTTTTATTCTTGACAGCCCAGTGCATTGACTAAAGAGAAATAAAACCAGAGATACAAGTTCACATATGTGGAATACACAACTTATTAAATTAATAACAACAAAACCATTAGCTGCAAAACAGATCCAAAGATAGGTACTGCTGTTGAAGGTTGACACCACAAATTTATTTAAGCTTATGTAATGCACAATACAGCATACAACAGACTTCATCAGAATCTAGAATACACAAGTCAAGTGCTGCTTTTAAATAAATCTCTCCCCAGTGTAAAAAGCCTGCTATCAGATCTTAAAGGTGTATCACACAGGTAAAATGTTTAAAATCAGCCATAAACATATAAAATATAAAATTCAACTTTATTTAAATACCCTTTTAATCTTACCATTGGTCAGGAATTAAACCCAGGTTTCCCACATAGAAGGCAAGAATTCTACCAATGAACCACATTTTTTACATAAATGCAACCTGGAAGTAAATATATATATATATATATATATATATATATATATATATATATATATATATATATTAGAATAACATCTAGATAGTTGATGGTATCTTTTCCTATTTGATGTGTAAATCTTAAAAAATGGAAATAGTTGTTAAGCTACTCCATAAAAACTTCAATTTGTGCGGTGTTTTTCCCCCATAAAATAAAAAATATCATCCAGGAGCCTCAAGTATAGTTTTATATGTTCCTGGAATGGGGAATGCAACACAAACTCCTTTTCCCATGTCAGCATAACGAGGTTTGCAAAAATGGGGGCACAAGCTGCCCCCATTGCTACCCCTTTTCTCTGTCTAAAGATGTTACCCTCAAACCACACATAATTGTTAGCAAGGACAATTTCCATACACTCCATAATAAGTCTGATTTTTCCAGGGTTCAAAAATTCCAAATTTAACAATGCTTCGTTAAGCATGTCTAAACCCTCTTTTTGAGGTATACTGGAATAAAGGTCTACCACATCAGTGGTTAAAAATGTCAGGTCCTTATCCCAATACTCAAGTTTAATTATTCACAGGAAATCCCAGGAATCTCTAATAACGTTACTTGGGGCGTTTTGAAATGGTTTTAGTGCTTTATCTACAAATAAGGCAAACAGGTGAGTTTTGGCACCTGCTGCTGCCACCACAATTGGCCTAAAAGGTGGTTGAGTTAAATTTTTGTGCAATTTTGAAGTGCCAAAAAACACAGGTATTTTGGGTGCTGATTCCTTAAAAACATATATGTATTAAAGTCCATCCCATGCTGTAATAGTTCGTCTTCAAGAAAATAGTCTATATTTTTATAACAGGTGTTGACTTCATTAATGGAGGCCCTTTCATAAACCTCTTTGTTATTCAACGATTTTAACATCTCCTCCTTGTATTTATGATTGTCAAATATCACCCCCCCACACCCTTGTTAGGTTTCATAAATCTAACAAGATGGTCCCTTTTAAGATTTTCTAACAGGTAATGTTCTTCCTTAGTAAAGTTGAACTTCTTGTTCTTCATTTTACTTTCTATAAAACGTATAAATATCTTGTTCACATACATTTGAAAAAAACCTGTACAATGGGGTGAGGTGTAGGGATGGTTTTACTTTTTTCTTAAGGTTTAAATAATCAGAATAACCACCAGGTTTTAAATAGCTCCCCTCCTGTTCAACCTGCTGATGTTGTAAAGTAAAGTTAATGTTCCTAATAAATAGTTTGAACTCAATCAAACAGGGACAAATGTAAAGCCTCTTTTAAATAAAGACAAAAGTTCAATAGTCACCTTAAAGGAACGGTAGTACAACAGTTTAAGTGCCACAAGCTAAAAAAACTTCAAAACAGCTGACTATAGAAGCTTAAATCACATCCACCTAATCCTGCACAAGCTGATTACTAGAAATAACCTGGTCTGGTTTCCTCAAGTTGCAGCTGAAAAATAAAATCCTAATTCACATAAATTCTAGTGTCCCCACATAGGAATTGCTGCTCAGGCTTCCACAAAATTGAAATCAATTTTTACCTCAATGCAAACTTTTTGAATTCCACAATAATGGGACAGGGGAACATGAAGGCTGCCTTGCCTTGCCTGCCAGTGGCTTTGATTATCCCCTTCTAGTTTCACTTTCTCATCTGGCAAATTAGTTCACTTTCCTAGCAATTTCCTCACGAAACCAAGGCCATTTCTTCCCTCTGATGCCTCCTGTACCCAATATAACCTTGCATTTTTGTGATGGGTTCAGTTTTTATAATCCAGCAATCTATCTTCCTCATAACCTAAGTGAGCTCTTGAGGCTGACACCCTTGCCTTAGGCTTTGTGTTTTTGTCACTGTATGCTTAAATTGCATTAGAGTATTCAAAAAAGATTGAATCAACCTCCTGGAGTCATCAGTGGTTGAGTTCTACATTTTCATCCAGCCTAAGTGCATTTTTTGTATTTCCTAGAAGATAGCTCTTAATGATACATCACCCCCCCCCCTCCAATCCTGGGAATTTGTATCAAGAGACTGCTCAACCATTAGTGCCATACTAACTATGCAACACTTTTATCTTTCTGAAGACCTACTGTGCCTCATTGGCTTTTAATCAAATTATTCTTCCGTTTAGACACATACCCTACCATCACCAGAAAGATATGGCATCAGGAAAGGGAGTAAGCAGCTTATGTCACTAAATTAATTACATTTATCGATTTTAATGTACTCCTATGGCTGGGACAAGGAATTTGCTTCCTACTTTAATGAATGCCACACAAGAAGTCCAGTTCACAGTCATGCATTTGTCCCTCAGTGCCACAAGGTTGAGACAAGTTCAACACTCATGAATTATATCTTTTTGAGGATATATTATTTTCTGTGTCCTTTTATATTTTCAAACTCATATGTTCCCTAATTCTTTCATCATCCTTAAACTCTTGCTTATACAGGCAAGACTACAAGGGTACCACTAATAACAAATCATTAACAAAAGACTATAATTTAACGGCCATTTTAAAATGCACGTTTTACTGTTAATACAGACTCTAGTTCTTCTTTTCAAGAATTTGCAAGTCAGATAATCACGATATTTAAATGGCCACACTGGGTGTACCATAATGATTTATATGGACTGGGATATTTTAACAGACAGCAATGTCTCAGATATTAAATGTCCTTGAGATTCTTTTCCTTCTTTAGTATACTTCTGTGAAAAAAAAACACTAAGCTTTTCTGTAACAATAGCTATGGACATGGGGACCAAATCATGTATTAGTTTAATATTCCAGTTACAAGATTAGAGTACCTCACTTTGCCTATACTGCTATTTCTAGTCTGTGTTCTTTGTTTCCTTATTTATGTTTCCAAAAATATTTAGTGTATGACCACAATATAAAACCTTGCTCATAAATATTATGCACACCAGAAATATAAGGACTGGATTTTTGTTTCACACTCTGTACCACAAACTTTTGGTTACAATAGAAGTGAAAGATTATGATCAGGTCTCCAGTTTTAATGTGTATATTACGTGTGTAATACATGGATGCCACGTAATTCAAAAGCGAAGCTCGAGAAGGAATCTTGGCATCCATGTCAAGAACACATACTACTACTTTACAATCAGAGATCCTATCATAATTCTTTATAGTGCATGGAGACTTACCTGCTCCATGCACTACTACTTACACAAAAGTAAAATAAATGCATAAATAAAAACTCAATGTATTGTGCCAGCTCTGAATGTCAGTAAAGCAGTGGAGAAGTGTTTGATGTCCTTACATATTTCCTGAATAAGGGAAGCATTCTGATTCAAGATATTGGCTGTAATGTAGCAGAAAGCAGACAGAAATGGAAGTTGAAACAAAACCATTTTATGTTCTGCTGCTGTTGTTTATTGGCCAGCACTGTCAGCTTTTAGTGCCAGACGCAATCTTAATAGCACATAGGGGGTACTTAACAATTGTTAAGGTAGGGTCTTGTTTTACAGTAGCACTGAACCAGCATGTTATTTAACTTTTATTAGAGCATAATCATAGGGCTTCATGCAACATAAGGTAAGGTCCATCAGTCAGTATGATCATCTGAAAAGCTCATAGTTAAACTCAGTGAATATGTAATATTGTGACTCTCTGAATTTGAAAGTCCAGTTTATATTGAAGCAAATTCTTTGCAGCCTACATCCATGCAACTGGTTGATGTTTATCTTTTAGGATACCAAGGACAGTGCCACTGGAGATTTCACTGGCCTACATTTCCCTGTGTTTTGCTGCCACACCACCTGATGTCTGACATACATCCAATCTCAGCTAGTCTGAAAGATCTAATTTCCAATATGAAACCCTATCCATATGATTCTCTTACCTGTGAGTTGCTAAGGACCATGAAAACTGTAGACCTTCCTTTTTGCTCTTTGATCTATTCAATGTACTAGACAAAATACAAAATACATAGCCAATAACATACTTGGAAAGTACAATTTGTGACATTTGAATGTCTGCCAGGATGCCAATTAAATAAACAGTGTGATTGTGCTTCCAGACTACATGAGGATTTTTATTCTAGGTTCTGGCTCTTTATTCTAATTCTGAGACCCATAACTACAACTCCCAAAATTATGGAAAAAAAAACAGCAAAACTAAAGGAAGACAGAGAACGTCAGCCTAAAGTTATTTTTTGCAGAGGGGCAAGACCCTTGCTCTGACTGAATACAATTTATGTCGATATGCATACTGTTGAAACAAACTAACATTATGCACATCGACACCTTACTATGCATGCGTCAAAAATTAATAGTGGCAGATACAAAACTTAAAAAAAACACACAAGCACACACACACAAAGAAAGCATTGTTTTTGTAGGGGGCAACGCCCCTGCAACCTCTACACCCACTGATAATTATATATTCCTGCTCATAAATTGCACAGTCAACGCAGAAAAGGGTATATTCTCCTACTCAGGGATTGTCGATCTTATACTCCTGTCAACCATCTGTTTACTCGATCAAATTGTGCTGAATAAATGGATGTTGACCAAAGTACCATTCAACAAAGTTATCAGGACCCATATATATATATATATATATATATACACACACACACACACACACACACACATGCACATATGTATGTATGTATGGATGTGAGTGTGTGTGCGTGTGTGTGTGTGTGTGTGTGTGTGTGTGTGTATATATATATATAATTAAATGGTTACTATGATAATCTAATTAGTGTTTTACAGTTCTGGAACATGTTGACAATTTTAAATCGACATAGGTGAATATCGACAATGGAAATACTCGACAGGCAGAGTTAATATGTCAAAAAAGGGCATGGGAGCTCGCTTGCCAATGAGTATATGGGTGTAAGATGCAGGCAACATTTTGTACATCAACATAAAGCACTGTTGACTAAAACAAGGTTTTTCTAATAGGAATAAAATCCACAATGACAATAAAAGCATATGCCATGTTCCTGAGAAATTTTCAAAAAATGTTCTTACGTGTTTGTAATTTCAAAATTTCAAAAGCACAATGCAGTAATGCACTTAGCTGATTGTAAATTATGTTACCTATGTTGAAGCTGATGATATAGCGAACCTACTGTCCAATAAATTTAGCTCTAACTTTACCCCTTAAACACTGCTTACAGACACAGCCAGCAAAGACATTCTAAATTATTTTCAGTAGTGGATGTGCAGAAGAAACTCTGGCAGATAAGAGATAGAAGAAGAAAGTTAGAGCAAAATGTAGCATTGGAACATAGCTATAAACAAGAAAAGAGTTTTGAAATGCTCAAGTATCTAGATACAGAAGTACCAGTATTAAAATGCTATGACATGAATAAGCCAGGTATGTTGCAAGTAGATAACAGACACAATGAGTATAGACTCTCTGCCTATGCTAATGCTCCCATATGCTCAAAAGAGATACTCAGACAGAAATGGAAATGTCAGCCACAGTGTACAGATGTGGGCAAATTCCATGAATGCACCTATGGCCCTCTCTCCCCTCCATCTGTCCCTCAAGGTATACCTGAGACTGGCTCACCTCCAGCTAACACAAAAAACCAAGTCCTAAAAGTGCTATCAAATGTCAAACATATTGTATCGATACATCCTGGCAGTATCCCTGGACATCTCTCAAGCAGCATGAAACATAATGTAGCCACATCCATAACAACACTGTTCACTCTCAGCCTCCACAAAGTTTTTGTAAAAAGACAATGAAGAATAGCTACAGTCATTCATCTGTATAAGGGAGGATCTTCCACAGACCCATACATCTGACCAGCCTCATATGCAAAGCCATGGAAAGATTTATCCTGGAATTTATCTGAAAGAAAATAGGAAACCTTCAAACACTGAATCTGTTTCAGTTTGGGTTTGTGAAGGGCAGGTCATGCTTAATCAATGTGGTGGATTTTTTGAAAAAGTCACCAAAGCAATGGAAGAAGGCAAAATGGTACACACCATTTACCTCAACATGACTAAAGCTTTTGACACAATAACCCACTCAAGCATAGCAGAAAAGCAAAATAAATTGGGAATAAACCTCTAAGTCACCAGCTGTATGGCAAACTGGCTCACATGTAGACCACAGGAAATCAAAATAGAAGAAGTTACCTCCACAGAGATCAGTCAGCAGTGGAGTCCCCAGGGTTCTGTGCTGGGACCTCTCCTGTTTGACATCTACTTTTGTAAACTAAAAGCCAATACCAAATGGCTCTGGCTGACTATGTTTGAAAATGACTGCAACCTGGGAGCAGTGATTGAATCCCCAAATGATTTAACCATCCTGCAGAAAGGTTTGTCCCAAATAAATAAATGGTGCCAAAAATTTGGACTGAAACTAAATGCCAAAAAAACATTACTGTATCCTTTGGTAAGTCATCTTCCCCAGGGAACTACCACATTAACAAAATCTAGAAATCCTCATGAAGACCCAGTGAACTAACAGACTTTTATTGTTGAATACCATATTGATGATATGTCCCTAAATGCTGGCACAGTAGTTCAGGATTTGGGAACTAATGAGGTCAGTGACCTAACTTTTGACCAACATGTGTCCATTGTAGAAAGTCTTTCTATTCTCCACAGCTTATATACAAAGAGAGTCTAGATTTAGGGATGCCATTATCCCTCTTTACTCAGCTCTCATTGAGTATAATCCTCACTTTGGCATGTATCTGTACAGACACATGCAACAACTGAAACATCCACTGAGATACCTTGCTAAAAGGATACAAGGCCTAAATGACATGTCACTGTACTCTGTATCCTACAGACTGTTTAAAAAGGCTGTATGGCCAATAGCCTAGTAATCTCCTATGATCTTCTGCTAAGAAGTGACCTGAGTCTGGCATGCAAGAAATCTTCCAACCTAATACTGATGGATTTATTGCACATCAGCAAGTCAAATGGCATCAGAAATACTCGATCTAGGGATCCAACCCTTTTCTGCAACACCAACAGAATGGTTTGGAAGAACAGGTACATTTCACAGAGGATATCGCTGCTCTGGAACAAATCCCAATCCACATAAAACAAAGTTCATCCCTCTCCATATTCAAGCACAACTTGGATCTGTGGATGAGAAACAGAAAGTTTAACCCAGGACTGCCCCTTGTACTGTTAATGGACAAATGCAGCTCCTAAATACTTTATCCCATGCATGTGTCCCCTCAAATAATCTATGGTATGATCCCAATTATTCTCATTGGGGGTAATATCTGAGTATCAATCATGGTATGGGTAAGGCCAATCTATAACCAAATGGGATATAGGCTATTTTGAGCATAAAAAGAGAAGTTGGCTATGCAGAAAAAATGTCCTGCAAGGGCAGCTAGTGTAGTACTTACCTATGAATCTATGAAAATACCCTCTTCTAGGGCTACTCAATAAAAACTAGTCTGCCACTAATTTTTAGTGCATAGTTAGCAACTTTGCTGACAAAAATTAAATGATAATTGCTTAGCTACAGCAAGTTGCATCTCATGTTATGATTGTTCTGGAGTTCAGTCTGATAGACTTTACAGAGAGTATAGGGTCCCCCACAGTGTCTTTTTTTTATTTTCTTATCATCCTGACAAACATCCAACCCCCCCCCCCATCATATGGTGAGAGACTGAAGAAATACATCTGTACAAATGAAGAACTATATTTGCTTTCAATAATTTGTGTTGGAAGCAAAAGTATAACTTGCAGTCAGAACAAAATGGTCAAGGTGCAACTACTGAATCAAGAGCAGTGGCATAGAGGGTAAAGTCCTAACTAAGGCTCAGGTGACCCAGGTTCAATTAGGGGCTGAGAGGGATGGGTGAGCCCATTCAGGTAGTACAGCATTCATCAGATACACTACTATGACATGATCCACAGAGGGGAGTATCCCTCAAACACTGCTGATGAGCAAAAGGTTGAGGTTACAGGAAATAAGGTTAGGTCATAATAACCTCCTCTTAGCAGCAGAGGCAGTTGCTAACACTGCTACCATGCCACCGGATACCCTTCAGATCCATATCAGCCCCATGTCACTAGGAGAAGTCTGGAAGAGGAAGGAGAAATAGGTAGACCTGGCAATAGACATGGGCACTGGAACGGCTTGAATGAATGAAACAGGGTGGACGAAAAAAATGCAACTGTAAGGAATTTTCTCATTTAAAGAAAAATTAGCAGAAAACTGGAAGTTCTGGATGTAGACATTCAGTTTATTCCTCACTGTCAATGGAGAAGTTAAGAAGCATGCAACGATATCCCAGCTATAATGAAGAGCTCTAATAATGGTATCCATTACAACTATTCTAATTACTTTATAGGTAGGATGTTTACCATAAAAATATTATATAAAAGACAATTCCTGATGCTGTGTTAGTAATACATACTCTAAGGAAAGTACCAGTACCTCTAAGTGTAAAAAAGATCAATAACTGAAGTAAACAGATTGCTTAAATGTTACTAAGAATCAAAACAAAAAGGGTGAATATTATGTTTACCAGTGAAGTGAATAAAACAGAGCATTAAACACTGCTTACAGACACAGCCAGCAAAGACATTCTAAATTATTTTCAGTAGTGGATGTGCATAAGAAACTCTGGCAGATAAGAGATAGAAGAAGAAAGTTAGAGCAAAATGTAGCATTGGAACATGGCCATAAACAAGAAAAGAGTTTTGAAATGCTCAAGTATCTAGATACAGACGTACCAGTATTAAAATGCTATGACATGAATACGCCAGGTATGTTGCAAGTAGATAACAGACACAATGATATCTGATCTGTGATAGTAAGAGTACAGACGCTCTGCCTATGCAGCAATAGTGCTCCCATATGCTCAAAAGAGATACTCAGACAGAAATGGAAATGTCAGCCACAGTGTACAGATGTGGGCAAATTCCATGAATGCACCTATAGTAAAGAAGTTCAGGTAAAAAAATAGAACACAAACCCTTCAAAATCATATTCAGAAAGTCTGCATAGAAGGCTTAGTGTACTGTTAGCCAATACATAAGACAGAGGTTAAGGAGGATGTGGTGCAGCCTCACTGAGGTATCTATTCAAAATGACAGTTGTCTAGAAAGGCCATATCCCAAAAGACATACAAAGCACTATAACTACCTCATTAGCATTAAAGCTATACACTCACTATATAACATCTCCAGCTCCTTTCGTAATACATGCATGCATGCAAGGTAGCATTCACTATGTTACATTAATTATGACAATATACCCCTATACACCAAGCAGGTTATAAACTTTTAAAAAATATTCAAAAAAGCGAGCTGGCTGCTTTTACTTCACAAAAAACTGTTTATTGTAAGCGCTTTCATAGAGGTACATGCCCCAACTTCATCAGACAACTCAACAACATAAAAAACGTCATTTTATACTCACATTCAAATTCAATTAAACAATTAAATAATTAATTAAACAATTAGTTAAAACTACTTTGTATTTTAAAGTGCCCATGCTTTCAAACTTTCAACTTATTAAAAGCATTAAAAGCTATAGAAGCAGTGTAAGAAAAATGTTTTAACACATTATTAAAACACCATAATAAATAATCCAATATTGTTCAATCATAAAATCATAAATTCATAAAATCCTAAACACTACAGAATTAGAGTTGTGTGTATACTCAATCTCAAAAACTCATTGGCACCTCAAGCGGACTCTATCATTCTATACATAAATAATGTATTAATTCATAAGTTACATAAGTAAATAAATACCTAAATACATCAGTAAAAAATCAGTTAAAAATCAGTTTATGTATGGGCATAGCCTATACTAGTATGATACCTTTATAAAAAAATTGTTAAATTAATAACACTAAAATTGTCGCCTCACAGTTAGACGTTGCCCTTTCGATTCTCAGTTAGAGCGTCTTCTGTGTGGCGACATGCGTGAATGGGCGTTCCTTCGTTGAAGGTTGTGCGTTAAGCCTGGCAAGCCAGCACGTAAAAATCTACTGCCAATCATTAGCGGACCGGAGTTCCGCTGTGGCGACCCCTAACCGGGAAAAGCCGAAAGACACAACAACAACAACACTAAATATGTTTAAAAAATTGTATAAAAAATATATATAAAAACCTGCATTTTATCTGGTAAGTGCTTTTAGCTTCAATATGCATTTTATAGAAGCATGTTCATTCAAACCGGGGGGGTGTCTGCTGATGTGCGAATTTGCCACATAAGTTCGCATTCCTCTAGTCTTAATTCCCATGGTCCCCTTCTTAGATTAGGCTCAACTTTTTGTATTACTGCAAAAGTAAACTTATCTGTTGGATTTTCAGCTATATGCTTAGCCAGGAAGTTTGTCAAAATTCCCTTTTGGATGCTATATTGATGCTCGTAAATCCTCTGCTTCAGCTTTCTTTCCGTTTTGCCTATGTAAAATGATGAGCAAAGTTCACATAATGCCACATAAACCACTCCCTGGAAATCACAAGTATGTTTACCTCTTATTACATATTGCCTATTTCTAATGGTATACTGGTTTCCTAATTGTATGAACTTGCACTGCTGGCAATGTCCACATTTACCCATACTATTTCTAGATGTATGCTCCTGGCTTTGCCTTTCTAAGAGGCTTTTTAAATTTGGCTCTCTTCTACATGTAAAATGTGGTTGTGGCTCTAATACTTTATTAATCCTATTATCTTCCAGAATTATGGTCCAGTTCTTCTGTATAATATCCTTAATATAACTTACATCTATGGAATATGTGATCAGTAGACTAGTTGTTAAATTTCTGTCGGTACTTAGTTGTGTACTCATATGATCTGTTTCAACAGGATTTTGTGCATCATCACCCCAATGGTTGCATTAGTAGCCATTTTGCACAGTGGGTCTAAAAATGACTCGAAGCCCTTTTAAAGTTAACTTAATCTAAAATATGTATAAGGAATGCTTCGGGATACCCCCTTTTAAGAAACATGTTTTTCAAATTTGCACATTCTAATATATAGTCACTATCTGCAGAGACCATTCTGGCTGCCCTTACTATTTGTCCCTTTACAACAGCTGTCTTTTGATGGTATGAGTGGCAGCCTGTAAAATTTAAAAAGGCATTTGAGTAGGTGGGCTTTCTATAAATTGTTGTCTTATACCTGCTGTTACATTTATCTTTTGTTATCTGGATGTCTAAAAAGTTAATAGAATCCATTCCAACCTGGTATGTGAATTCTAAAAAGTCGGTAAACTCAGTTATTTTTGTAATGAATTCATTCACCATAACTGTCTGGCCTTTGCACACAAAAAACATGTTGTCTTGGTACCTTGTGTACCATACCACATTGTCCTTGTAGATGTTATTGCTGAAAAGGAATTGCCTTTCCCAAAATGCCATTACACAATTAGCAAAACTGCCCCCCACAGGGTGACCCCATGGCCACCCCTGTTTTCTGCAAGTAAACGTCTCCATTGAAGTACATAAAGTTGTTTGATAGCACCAGTTCTAGTAATGTTTCGATCACATAAGTATACAAATTGATAGCTCCTTTAAGATGTAGAAAATCCCTAACCCACTGTATTCCTAGCGTTTGTGGGATTACAGTGTAGAGGTCCTTTACATCCACAGTAAGGAAGATAAAATCATTATTATATTCTAATTTAATAATGCCTTCTAAAAATCCCCATGAATCAGTACAAATTTGTGTTTCAGTTCTTAGAAAAGGCTTTAGTTTACTATCGATATATTTTGCACATGCATATGTAATTGACCCCCTCCCATCTACTATGGGTCTAAAAGGTGGATCATTCAAATTTTTATGTATCTTTGGGGACCCAAATAAAGTTGGTATAACTGGTGCCGGCATAGTCAAGTATTTTAAAATATCAATAGTAATACTTGCTTCTAAGAATAGGTCATTCAAAATGTTATGAATTCTCTTATATGGACAATTAAGTTCATTTAGACTGACATATTCATAGGTTTCACTTCTTATATAGTCAAGCATTTTGTTAATATACATAACTTGATTCATAAACACCAACCCTTCTCCCTTGTCTGGTTTCATGACCCTGATATGGCACATTTTTAACAACTGCAAGAAATCTATTTCTTCTTGTGTTATATTTCCTTGCTTTTTATGTTTATACAATGCTGTATTATTTTTGCTGTCAAAAGTTGCCCTTAAATCCATTTCACATACTCGCTCAAAAAAGGCAAGAGTCTCATGGAGGGGTGGGTTAAATAAACTTGAAATCCTAAAACTACTACTAAGTGAAGAATTAGGCCCCATCAAACATGTCAGATTCAACTTCCTTACAAACAATTTAAGGTCCACAATATTCTTTGCAAGATCAACTTTCCTATCAGGGATGAAAGTTAGCCCCTTAGCAAAAGTATCCACAATGTTTGCATCAATATCCAAAACAGTATAGTTAAATATTTTAAAGTCTTGCAAAGAACTCACATGTATTTTCAAATTTTGTTCTTCCCTTGTCATCTTTTGCGATGGTTCTGGCATTTCAGTTGCATTTCCTGGCTCTTGTTGCTCCTCCACTGGCCTCGTTGGTTCTGTTGGCATCCCCGAAAATCCTGGTTATTGACATTGTTTCCACCATTGCCCTGGCCATTACCTTGCACACCTGCACGTTGCTGGTTGCCATCTCTATTTCTTTCACTTCGGCGTAGAGTTGGCGTTCCTGGTTGATCATTCAAATCACCTTGTAGGACATCTGGCTTCTCCCCATTAGCTTCATTGTCCAATACGTGTAGTCGTTCCTCCTCGGTCAAGCCACTGATAGTTTTATTCACATCAGGGGGTGGGGGTTGAGCCATTCCTTTGGAATATTCATTAATGTCACAAAGGATTTTTTTCTTTTTTGTCTCAATTGCTTTATTTATACTGGAATCTATACTTGTAGAAATGCAACCATAATCATATTTATAATGTCCAAAGTCTATATTGGTAGTGATGTTATGCTCTAGGAATTCAAGTTCAGTTTTTAGGGCATCTAGTTGGACTGTATATTGTTTTATTAGAAGCTCCAAAAACTCGAAACCATCGTGGTGTTTTAATAATGTGTTAAAACATTTTTCTTACACTGTTTCTATAGCTTTTAATGCTTTTAATAAGTTGAAAGTCTGGAAGCATGGGCACTTTAAAATACAAAGTATTTTTAACTAATTGTTTAATTAATGATTTAATTGTTTAATTGAATTTGAATGAGAGTATAAAATGAAGTTTTTTATGTTGTTGAGTTGTCTGATGAAGTTGGGGCATATGCCTCGACGAAAGCGCTTACAATAAACAGTTTTTTGTTGAAGTAAAAGCAGCCAGCTCGCTTTTTTGTTTTTTATGAAGTTAGTAGTGTGAATAGTCTTTAGTTGTTTGTGATGGCTAGCAAGGCCGCAAGTCCTTCACAACCTTTGTTTTCTCAACATGACACTACTTCAATCAATGGTACCTCTGAAGCGAATGCCGTGGGGAACCTTACCATTTTGGTGCAGCAGTTGCTAAATCGAGTGGAAGCACTATCCAAGAACATGGAGGAAAGGAATTATAGAAGATCGAACACCTGAGAACCTGGGGGCAAGTGGACACATTTTAACATATGCAAACATTACCAGTGGGTCCTTAAACCCCGGTCCTAGCTGTTCTCTATCTGGGAATAGCACACAAACATCTACTGAGTCAGGTACTGTGCTGTCTAATGTGCATAATGGTTTAATTCCTGGTCCAAATGAACAACGGAACAATAATGTCCCTAATACAGTGCCTTCCTTAGGAAAATATCTAAAAACGACCTCATTTTTTCAGCTACAACAAATTCTAATGGAAATACTAGCAGCTCTGGGGTGTCGCCTATATTAGCACAACTTTCAGAATTTGATACTAAACTGTATAGATGTCGGAAACTGCAACTGGAAGTATCATACTTCCGTGAATGTATTAGCAAGCATATTGTCCCTAAAGGGTTGCGTCAATGGCGTTATCCCATTGGCCTCATAAATAAATCTCCTGCCCACTGTGACCTTATTCAACTTTTTGATCGCCATGGTTTCGAGTTTTTGGAGCTTCTAATAAAACAATATACAGTCCAAATAGATGCTCTAAAAACTGAACTCGAATTCCTAGAGCATAACATCACTAACAATATAGACTTTGGATGTTATACATATGATTGTGGTCTCATTTATGAAAGTATAGATTCCAGTATAAATAAAGCAATTGAGACAAAAAAGAAAAAAATCCTTTGTGACATTAATGAATATTCCAAAGTAATGGCTTACCTTCCCCCACTCCCTGACATGAATAAAACTATAAGTGGCTTGACCGAGGAGGAATGACTACACGTACTGGACAATGGAGCTAATGGGGAGGAGCCAGATGTCCTACAAGGTGATTTGAATGATCAACCACGAACGCCAATTCTACGCCAAGGTGAAAAAATTAGAGATGGTAACCAGCAACGTGCAGGTGCGCAAAGTAATGGCCAGGGCAATGGTGGAAACAATGTCAATAACCAGGATTTTCGGGGATGCCAACAGAACCAATGAGGCCAGTGGAGGAGCAACAACAAGAGCCAGGGAATGCAGAACCATCGCAAAAGATGACAAGGGAAGAATAAAATTTGAAAATACATGTGAATTCTTTGCAAGACTTTAAAATATTTAACTATACTGTTTTGGATATTGATGCGAACATTGTGGATACTTTTGCTAAGTGGCTAACTTTCATCCCTGATAGGAAAGTTGATCTTGCAAAGGCTACTGTGGACCTTAAATTGTTTGTAAGGAAGTTGAATCTGACATGTTTGATGGGGCCAAATTCTTTACTTAATAGTACTTTTAGGATTTCAAGTTTATATAACCCACCCCTCCATGAGACTCTTGCCTTTTTTGAACGAGTATGCGAAATGGATTTAAGGGCAACTTTTGACAGCAAAAATAATACAGCATTGTATAAACATAAAAAGCAAGGAAATATAACACAAGACGAATTAGATTTCTTGCAGTTGTTAAAAATGTGCCATATCAGGGTCATGAAACCAGGCAAGGGAGGAGAGTTGATGTTTATGAATCAAGTTATGTATATTAACAAAATGCTTGACTATTTAAGAAGTGAAACCTATGAACATGTCAGTCTAAATGAACTTAATGATGCATATAAGAGAATTCATAACATTTTGAATGACCTATTCTTAGAAGCAAGTATTACTATTGATATTTTAAAGTACTTGACCATGCCGGCACCAGTTATACCAACTTTATTTGGGTCCCCCAAGATACATAAAAATTTAAATGATCCACCTTTTAGACCCATAGTAGATGGGAGGGGGTGATTACATATGCATGTGCAAAATATATCGATAGTAAACTAAAGCCTTTTCTAAGAACTGAAATACAAATTTGTACTGATTCATGGGGATTTTTAGAAGGCATTAATAAATTAGAATATAATAATGATTTTACCTTCCTTACTGTGGATGTAAAGGACCTCTACACTGTAATCCCACAAATGCTAGGAATACAATGGGTTAGGGAGTTTTTACATCTTAAAGGAGCTATCAATTTGTATACTTATGTGATCGAAACATTACTAGAACTGGTGCTATCAAACCACTTTATGTACTTCAATGGAGACCTTTACTTGCAGAAAACAGGGGAGGCCATGGGGTCACCCTGTGGGGGCAGTTTTGTTAATTGTGTAATGGCATTTTGGGAAAGGCAATTCCTTTTCAGCAATAACATCTACAAGGACAATGTGGTATGGTACACAAGGTACCAAGACGACATGTTTTTTGTGTGCAAAGGCCAGACAGTTATGGTGAATGAATTCATTACAAAAATAACTGAGTTTACCGACTTTTTAGAATTCACATACTAGGTTGAAATGGATTCTACTAACTTTTTAGGCATCCAGATAACAAAAGATAAATGTAACAGAAGGTATAAGACAACAATTTATAGAAAGCCCACCTACTCAAATGCATTTTTACATTTTACAAGCTGCCACCCATACCATCAAAAGAAAGCTGTTGTAAAGGGACAAATAGTACGGGCAGCCAGAATGGTCTCTGCAGACAGTGATTATATATTAGAATGCGCAAATTTGAAAAACATGTTTCTTAAAAGGGGGTATCCTGAAGCATTCTTTATACATATTTTAGATTAAGTTAACTTTAAAAGGGCTTTGGGTCATTTTAGACCCATTGTGCAAAATGGCTAGCAATGCAACCATTGGGGTGATGATACACAAAATCCTGTTGAAACAGGTCATATGAGTACAAAACTAGGTACCGATAAAAATTTAACAACTAGTCTGTTGATCACATATTCCATAGATGTAAGTTATTTTAAGGATATTATACAGAAGAACCGGACCATAATTCTGGAAGATAATAGGATTAATAAAGTATTAGAGCCACGACCACATTTTACATATAGAAGAGGGCCAAATTTAAAAAGCCTCTTAGAAAGGCAAAGCCAGGAGCATATACCTAGAAATAGTATGGGTAAATGTGGACATTGCCAGCAGTGCAAGTTCATAAAATTAGGAAATCAGTATACCATTAGAAATAGGCAATATGTAATAAGAGGAAAACATACTTGTGATTCCCAGGAAGTGGTTTATGTGGCATTATGTGAACTTTGCCGATCATTTTACATAGGCAAAACGGAAAGAAAGCTGAAGCAGAGGATTTACGAGCATCAATTTAGCATCCAAAAGGGAATTTTGACAAATGCCCTGGCTACGCATATAGCTGAAAATCCAACACATAAGTTTACTTTTACAGTAATACAAAAAGTTGAGCCTAATCTAAGAGGGGGACCATGGGAATTAAGACTAGAGGAATGCGAACGTATGTGGCAAATTCGCACATCAGCACACACACACACACACACACACACACACACACACACACACACACACCCTGGTTTGAATGAATATGCTTATATTAAATGCATATTGAAGCTAAAAGCACTTACCAGATAAAATGCAGGTTTTTATATATATTTTTATACAATTTTTTAAACATATTTAGTGTTATTAATTTAACATTTTTTTTTATAAAGGTATCATACTAGTATAGGCTATGCCCATACATAAACTGATTTTTAACTGATTTTTTACTGATGTATTTCGGTATTTATTTATTTATGTAACTTATGAATTAATACATTATTTATGTATAGAATGACAGAGTCCGCTCGAGGTGCCTATGATCTTTTGAGATTGAGTATAAACACAACTCTAATTCTGTAGTGTTTAGGATTTTATGAATTTATGATTTTATGATTGAACAATATTGGATTATTTATTGTGGTGTTTTAATAATGTGTTAAAACATTTTTCTTACACTGCTTCTATAGCTTTTAATGCTTTTAATAAGTTGAAAGTTTTTAAGCATGGGCACTTTAAAATGCGAAGTAGTTTTAACTAAGTGTTTAATTAATGATTTAATTGTATAACTGAATTTGAATGTGAGTATAAAATGAAGTTTTTTATGTTGAGTTGTCTGATGAAGTTGGGGCATGTGCCTCGACGAAAGCGCTTACAATAAACATTTTTTTGTGAAGTAAAAGCAGCCAGCTCGCTTTTTTGTTTTTTATCAAGTTAGTAGCGTAAATAGTCTTTAGTTGTTTGTGATGGCTAGTGAGGCTGCAAGTTCTGCACAACCTTTGTTTTCTCAATATGACACTACTTCAATCAACGGTATCTCTGAAGTGAATGCCGTGGGGAACCTTAAAATTTTGGTGCAGCAATTGCTAAATCGAGTGGACGTACTATCCAAGAACATGGAGGAAAGGAATTAAGGAAGATCTCAAACTTCCACTAGAACATCTGAGAACCTGGGGGCAAGTGGACATATTTCAACGTATGCAAACATTTCCAGTGGGTCCTTAAACTCTGGCCCAAGCTGATCTCTATCTTGGAATAACACACAAACATCTACGGAGTCAGGTACTTTGCTCTTTAATGTGCATAATGGTTTAATTCCTGGTCCAAATGAACAATGGAACAATAATGTCCCTAATACAGTGCCTTCCATGGGAAAATATCTAAAAACTACCTCATTTTTTTCAGCTACAACAAATTCTAATGGAAATACTAGCAGCTCTGGGGTGTCGCCTATATTAGCACAACTTTCAGAATTTGATACTAAACTATATAGATGTCGGAAACTGCAACTGGAAGTATCATACTTCTGTGAATGTACTAGCAAGCATATTGTCCCTAAAGGGTTGCATCAATGGCGTTATCCCGTTGGCCTCATAAATAAATCTCCTGCCCACTGTGACCTTATTCAACTTTTTGATCGCCATGATTTCATGTTTTTGGAGCTTCTAATAAAACAATATACAGTCCAAACAGATGCCCTAAAAACTGAACTTGAACTCCTAGAGCATAACATCACTACCAATATAGACATTGGACGTTATAAATATGATTATGGTCGTATTTATGCAAGTATAGATTCCAGTATAAATAAAACAATTGAGACAAAAAAGAAAAAAATCCTTCGTGACATTAATGAATATTCCAAAGGAATGGCTCACCCCCCACCCCCTGACGTGAATAAAACTATCAGTGGCTTGACCGAGGAGGAACGACTACACGTATTGGACAATGGAGCTAATGGGGAGAAGCCAGATGTCCTACAAGGTGATTTGAATGATCAACCACGAACGCCAACTCTACGCCGAAGTGAAAGAAATGGAAATGGTTACCCGCAATGTGCAGGTGTGCAAGGTAATGGCCAGGGCAATGGTGGAAACAATGTCAATAACCAGGATTTTCGGGGATGCCAACAGAACCAATGAGGCCAGTGGAGGAGCAACAACAAGAGCCAGGGAACGCAACTGAGATGCCAGAACCATCGCAAAAGATGACAAGGGAAGAACAAAATTTGAAAATACATGTGAGTTCCTTGCAAGATTTTAAAATATTTAACTATACTGTTTTGGATATTGATGCAAACACTGTGGATACTTTTGCTAAGGGGCTAACTTTCATCCCTGATAGGAAACTTGATCTTGCAAAGGCTACTGTGGACCTTAAATTGTTTGTAAGGAAGTTGAATCTGACATGTTTGATGGGGCCTAATTCTCCACTTAATAGTAGTTTTAAGATTTCAAGTTTATTTAACCCACCCCTCCATGAGACTCTTGCCTTTTTTGAACGGGTATGTGAAATGGATTTAAGGGCAACTTTTGACAGCAAAAATAATACAGCATTGTATAAACATAAAAAGCAAGGAAATATAACACAAGAAGAATTAGATTTCTTGCAGTTGTTAAAAATGTGCCATATCAGGGTCATGAAACCAGACAAGGGAGGAGAGTTGGTGTTTATGAATCAAGTTATGTATATTAACAAAATGCTTGACTATTTAAGAAGTGAAACCTATGAACATGTCAGTCTAAATGAACTTAATGGTGCATATAGGAGAATTCATAACATTTTGAATGACCTATTCTTAGATGCAAGTATTACTATTGATATTTTAAAATACTTGACTATGCCGGCACCAGTTATACCAACTTTATTTGGGTCCCCCAAGATACATAAAAATTTGAATGATCCACCTTTTAGACCCATAGTAGATGGAAGGGGTCGATTACATACGCATGTGCAAAATATATCGATAGTAAACTAAAGCCTTTTCTAAGAACTGAAATACAAATTTGTACTGATTCATGGGGATTTTTAGAAGGCATTAATAAATCAGAATATAATAATGATTTTATCTTCCTTACTTTGGATGTAAAGGACCTCTATACTCTAATCCCACAAACACTAGGAATACAATGGGTTAGGGAGTTTCTACATCTTAAAGGAGCTATCAATTTGGATATCTATGTGATTGAAACGTTACTAGAATTGGTGCTATCAAACAACTTTATGTACTTCAATAGAGACCTTTACTTGCAGAAAACAGGGGTGGCCATGGGGTCACCCTGTGGGGGCACTTTTGCTAATTGTGTAATGGCATTTTGGGAAAGGCAATTCCTTTTCAGCAATAACATCTACAAGGACAATGTGGTATGGTACACAAGGTACCAAGACAACATGTTTTTTGTGTGCAAAGGCCAGACAGTTATGGTGAATGAATTCATTACAAAAATAACTGAGTTTACCGACTTTTTAGAATTCATACACCAGGTTGAAATGGATTTAGACATCCAGATAACAAAAGATAAATGCAACAGCAGGTATAAGACAACAATTTATAGAAAGCCCACCTACTCAAATGCCTTTTTACATTTTACAAGCTGCCACCCATACCATCAAAAAAAAGCTATTGTAAAGGGACAAATAGTAAGGGCAGCCAGAATGGTCTCTGCAGATAGTGACTATATATTAGAATGTGCAAATTTGAAAAACATGTTTCTTAAAATGGGGTATCCTGAAGCATTCCTTATACATATTTTAGATGAAGTTAACTTTAAAAGGGCTTTGGGTCGTTTTAGTTACAAAACACACTATTGCTCTAAAACCTTCACTTGATAAACAAAATACAAACATAATTCAAAAGTGATGCAGAAAGAATTCCTGCAACCAAAACATTGGTTTAAAATACAATAAAAAATGTGTGTATATATGTTAAAACATGTCACATTTTATAAGTATTGTGTTTTATAGTTGTGAAATTTAGTGAAGTTATTATTAACTAAACCAAATCCGATCTACCTGATAGAATAGCTTTAATATTAATGTACTCATTTAAGCCTGGTTCTATATTTGACTTTAATCTTAACTGCCACCTTATTTCTTTGTGTAATAAAAGATTTTTGTAATCCCCTCCTCTCATGTTCCTGTCAATCAAATCCACAATACCGAATTTGAAATCCGGTGGAGAGGGGCAGACTATGGTGTGCTTATAGAGGGCACTGGTCTCTTTTTTATTTTTGATGTCATTCATATGCTCATAGATTCTAGTCTTTAGTGCCCTCTCAGTTTTGCCCACATAGTATGCCGAACAATGTGAGCAAGTTGCCAAATACACCAACATCCTAGTCCTACAATTTCCTCTGCAAAATCTAATTATGTTGTTCGAGCCGTTGTTTAAAGTAATATACTCAACTTGGTTAATATGTGAACATTGACTACATGCCCCACAAGAATGTGTTCCCTTATTGTATCTATATGTAGTTGTTCTCCTCTCAAAAAGTTTCTTAAAATTCTGACCAACTTTGTATATGACTTTTTCCTACGTGTTCCCTCAGACCCGGGTCCCCCACCCAATTCCACTGGGAGGGATTTTGGATGGAGAAACAGGGGGAACAGGGAGAGATAGTGTTTATTTGAAATGAAAATAATGGTATAGTTTCAGAATATAAGGGCTATAAAATTTACAATTATACTGACCATGTTTTGGATGAGACATATTTTGAACTTTTTTCCAAAGGGTTCAAATTTGTAAAATCCAATTGGGGTGATCTTGCTGATACATTAATAGAATTAAAGCTATTTCTTAGGAAAATGAACCTTAGATTATTTCATAAAAATAAACCCTACAGTAATACTGAGTTTAAAAATATGTCATTGGTGAGAAGAAGCACTTTCAATCCTCCTTTACATCCGACCATAGCAACTTTTGAGAACATTGTTACAAAGGAGATTTATGATAAGTTTAATAATTTTAAGAGAGGTTCAATGTGTTACAATTTATCCAGGAAGGAAGAGATGTTGTTAAATAGTCTAAGGAAGGAAAACAGCATTAGATATATGGAACCTGACAAAGGTGGTGGGTTAGTGATGTTTCATCAAACAGATTATACTAATGCCTTAACATCTTTATTGTCAGATGAGGACACATACTCTTCTGTGTCCTATAATGAGATTCAAGTAGCTTATGGCAGGATTGATTCTTTATTGGAAGAATACCGGATAGAAAACAGAATAGATAGTTCCACCTACCATTTTTTAAAACAAACCTATCCTGTCATTCCGGGGTTTTTTGGAATCCCCCAAGCTACATAAATCCATAATAAAACCTCCCTTCAGACTGATTGTGTCGGCTAGAAGATCCAAGACACATCCTTTTGCGGTTTTTATTGACCAAACAGTTAAGAGTATTGTTCTTAACCAAAGGCATCTAGTTAGGGATTCTTGGGATTTCCTGTGTAAGATTGACAAAAGTTTATGGTCTGAAAGTTGTATCTTTACAACCATAGATGTGAAAGATCTTTTTTCTTGTATTCCCAGGCATGAGGGTTTTGAATTTTTTGAGGAGAGCATATCCAGATATTCTGATTTACCTGTGGATAGGAAATTGTTAACCCTTGAACTAATGGAGGTGGTATTAGATAACAACTTTCTTAGTTTTGAGGGTGAATATTACAAACAAACAAGTGGCGTAGCTATGGGGGCAGCATGTGCCCCCGTATACGCCAATCTGGTTTTATTGGAATGGGAAAACAGATTCATCTTCACCAGTCCATTCACCAGTAATATTAAAACCTATCTCCGATTTTTGGATGATATTTTTGTTATATGGGAAGGTACGGTTGACAAGTTGGAAGAATTTATTAGGTACATCAACAATTCTACCACCTTTCTTTCCTTTACACATCAAGTTGAGAACAATTCTATCAGTTATCTGGACATCATTTTGAGTAAAACCAGTGACGGTTTTAAGTCACGGATTTACAGGAAACCCACCTGGTGCAACAGTTATCTCCATTTTGACAGTCAACATCCCTACCATCAAAAAAGGAGTATAGTGAAGGGGCAGGCAGTGAGGGTAGCAAGAATGACATCCGAATTCATGGACTTACATCATGAGTTCTTGTTTTTGGGAGAGAAATTTATTGAGAGGGGCTACCCTAAGAATTTGGTAGGTGAGACCTTGGAAGAAGTTTACAAAGGGTGGGGGACCAGATACAAGCCCTTATTGGGACAACCATGGTCTGTTAATGTTAGTCTAACAGAGGAATTTAGGGACTTCCAGGGGGCTTGTGTCATTGAGCACAATGGTTTTTCTGACCATGTAATCCAGATATTTCAGAACAATTGGTCCATTCTAAAAACCAACCATGAAATTCATGATATGGCTGGGGATAAACCACGGGTCATATACAAAGTTGGTCAGAATTTTAAGAAACTTTTTGAGAGGAGGAGAACAACTACATATAGATACAATAAGGGAACACATTCTTGTGGGGCATGTAGTCAATGTTCACATATTAACCAAGTTGAGTATATTACTTTAAACAACGGCTCGAACAACATAATTAGATTTTGCAGAGGAAATTGTAGGACTAGGATGTTGGTGTATTTGGCAACTTGCTCACATTGTTCGGCATACTATGTGGGCAAAACTGAGAGGGCACTAAAGACTAGGATCTATGAGCATATGAATGACATCAAAAATAAAAAAGAGACCAGTGCCCTCTACAAACACACCATAGTCTGCCCCTCTCCACCGGATTTCAAATTCGGTATTGTGGATTTGATTGACAGGAACATGAGAGGAGGGGATTACAAAAATCTTTTATTACACAAAGAAATAAGGTGGCAGTTAAGATTAAAGTCAAATATAGAACCAGGCTTAAATGAGTACATTAATATTAAAGCTATTCTATCAGGTAGATCGGATTTGGTTTAGTTAATAATAACTTCACTAAATTTCACAACTATAAACACAATACTTATAAAATGTGACATGTTTTAACATATATACACACATTTTTTATTGTATTTTAAACCAATGTTTTGGTTGCAGGAATTCTTTCTGCATCACTTTTGAATTATGTTTGTATTTTGTTTATCAAGTGAAGGTTTTAGAGCAATAGTGTGTTTTGTAACTTTAAGATTTTATGATTTAATTGAATTATTGGATTCTGGATAGTTCATCATGGTATTAAAAAGGTGTGCACCAGTGAGTTTATTATCTGATGAAGTTTGCTTGCAGCAAACGAAAGCGCTCATCTTGTAAATTTGTGGAATAAATGACTACTTTCTTTCAGTTGCAGTGATTCTGTTTTAATAGTTATTCTGTGTTCCTGTGGATTTGGTAAATGTGGACATTGCCAGCAGTGCAAGTTCATAAAATTAGGAAACCAGTATACCATTGGAAACAGGCAATATGTAATGAGGTAAACATACCTGTGATTCTCAGGGAGTGGTTTATGTGGCATTATGTGAACTTTGCCCATCATTTTACATAGGCAATATGGAAAGAAAGCTGAAGCAGAGGATTTACGAGCATCAATATAGCATCCAAAAGGGAATTTTGACAAACGCCCTGGCTAAGCATATAGCTGAAAATCCAACACATAAGTTTACTTTTACAGTAATACAAAAAATTGAGCCTAATCTAAGAGGGGGACCATGGGAATTAAGACTAGAGGAAGGTGAACTTATGTGGCAAATTTGCACATCAGCACACACACCCTGGTTTGAATGAATATGCTTCTATAAAATGCATACTGAAGCTAAAAGCACTTACCAGATAAAATGCAGGTTTTTATATATATTTTTATACAATTTTTTAAACATATTTAGTGTTATTAATTTAACAGTTTTTTATGAAGGTATCATACTAGTATAGGCTATGCCCATACATAAACTGATTTTTAACTGATTTTTTACTGATGTATTTAGGTATTTATTTACTTATGTAACTTATGAATTAATACATTATTTATATATAGAATGATAGAGTCCGCTCGAGGTGCCTATGAGTTTTTGAGATTGAGTATAAACACAACTTTAATTCTGTAGTGTTTAGGATTTTATGATTGAACAATATTGGATTATTTATTATGGTGTTTTAATAATGTGTTAAAACATTTTTCTTGCACTGCTTCTACAGCTTTTAATGCTTTTAATAAGTTGAAAGTTTGGAAGCATGGGCACTTTAAAATACGAAGTAGTTTTAACTAATTGTTTAATTAATGATTTAATTGTTTAATTGGATTTGAATGTGAGTATAAAATGAAGTTTTTTATGTCGTTGAGTTGTTTGATGAAGTTGGGGCATGTGCCTCGACGAAAGCGCTTACAATCAACAGTTTTTTTGTGAAGTAAAAGCAGCCAGCTCGCTTTTTTGTTTTTTATCCAGTTAGTAGCATGAATAGTTTTTAAAAAATATTCCACAGGCTTCCCACATCTGGAAAACTTTACAGAAGTATTTATATTGGATAAGTGATCTTCCTTTTGGGAAGTGCTCTTGCTGCATTACAACTTTTATATGAGGCACAACTTCAGGCATCTCTCTCTCAGTGCAAATCTTGTTTATTATGGTTTTTTATCTCTTGTTTTCTCACAATGGGCTGGTTGTGTTTCTTTTGGTTGCTCTACAACTTGGAACACCAATTCTGATATATATGTCTTAAGTGTCTAGTTTCTTATAAACGTTTTTCTATTTCTCCCATGAACAACATAGTATCTTAGTTTGGTAGACTTTCCCAAGGATTACTGAATTCTTATTCTTAAATCATGAATGTAGATATGACAGTTTTCTGCAAGTTCTATTAATGTAGTGGCTGATTTCTCTGCAGCTTTTTTTTTCCTCTGTGATGATTTTGAAGCATTGGTAATGCAGTATAAGTAGGTAACTTGCCTTTCAATTTTCTGCCCATTAACATCCTGAACTGGTAAGAGATTGAATTGCTACAATGGAGTATTCCTATACCACAGAACTGTAGATAACAATCCTCATTGTTTTTTATAGTATCCTGTGCTCCACCAAAGTTTGGTAAGAGGTGCAATTACCAAGCAAAATAGAACACAAAAATTACACTAGAGGTAGCAATAAAAAATAAAGGGTGGAAGTCAAATGTTTCAATATCATTCCATTTCCATATCAGAGATTAATTCCCTCAGATGACAAATTATTGAGCAGATGAATAACATACTTAGCTATTGAGCATGCCTCCAAGCCCAAAGTCCAATAATGAAGTTATTCCAGTCCATCACTAATAACTGGTCGTATGATCTTTAAAAATATAATTTCTTGAATTAGACACATTCAGGCACTCTGTTTTTCAACTGTTACATTTCTGTTCTAAAGCTGTGGAAAAAAGTAAAAAGTCAAATATTTGATTTTTATGAAAAGCTAAGGCCAGGATTTAAAAAAAAAAAAAATATATATATATATATATATATATATATATATATATATATATATATATGTATATATATATATATATATATATATGTATGTATATATATATATATATATATATATATATATATATGTATATGTATATATATATATATATATATATATATATATATATATATATATATGTATATATACGTATGTATATATATATATATATATATATATATATATATATATATATATATATATATATATATATATATGTATATGTATATATATATATATATGTATATGTATATATATATATATATATGTATATGTATATATATATATATATATATATATATATATATATATATATATGTATATATATATATATATATATATATATATATATATATATATATATATATATATATATATGTATATGTATATATATATATATATATATATATATATATATATATATATATATATATATATATATATATATATATATATATATATATATATTTATATATATATATATATATATATATATATATGACTGCTAGTGTTATTTTGACTTAGTACCCAAAAGTGCAAACAGCAATAACCTGTGACTCAAGAGACATGTTACAGCCGCAGTGAGCAACATGACTAACTGCTCATTATTATGTCTCTGAAATGAACACTGCACTGTCAGACCTAAACCTAATAGTGTTCCCCCCACCAGCCTATGCAATACAGTTGTACAAGCACCATCAAACATGTGCACAGACACACACACACACACACACACACACACACACACACACACACACACACACACACACACACACACACACACACACACACACACACACACACACACACACACACACACAAACACAAACATACACCTTCACATTACTTATCACCAGTGGTGTTACCAGCCTCAATTCTTCCACTGAAGTGAATGAGTATATGCCTCCCTCCTATGGTGCTAGTACCACCACAGGCGTGCAGAAGTGAATGGATATATGCCATCCTTCCTGTGGTGTTACTAGCCCCAATTCTTCCACTGAAGTGAACGGGTGAATATTCTCAAAAGATGATAAACACTTTTTTACTTCACTCCCCAAGTAGCACTTTTCAGCTGCTGGCAATACTTCTGGACAATAGTACACAGTTAATTTACATTAGCTATGTCACTGGGCTGCTGTATTTGCACGCAGCTTTGATTGTGGAACTGTTGTCTTTGCTACAAGCTGGTGTCTTTGTACCACTGAGCAACGCAGTGCTTAAGTCTAATGCACTGTGCATTTCAGATGTGGACATGATAATGCAGTGTGGTAACATTTCTGAATCACAGGGTGACTGTGAAGGCTGCCAGCCTAGCCAGATAGAATTTTGTAGATAATTCTGTCATCTGTAGATGTTGATGTGGGCCACAGGCTTGTTGTCATAAATGGTAAAAAAAAAATGTGTTACAAGTGGAACTGGAAAATAATGTAACAACAGTGCGCACTGCTGTAAGGAAGCTAAGTCAAGCATTTTATGACCGTCTTTGATCTTTAAAGTTGGCTCCAGCCTGACTAGGTGAAGGAATTCTTGCTATTGTTTTAAGGCCTGAGTTAATGGCCAGAATTTGCATGCATAAATGTCCTTTATGGCTTTGCTTCCTGACCTGGTGTGAGCTTACTAAAGAATGTAAATGTCGTTTCTGTCACCCTAGGAACCCAGGGAAGTGTGAAGAATTATGTAATGTGAACCACAAATGTGATTTTAAAAACTGAGAGAATCAGAGAGCATTAAGCATTTTTGTCTTTACCATCCAAGTCACCACCACTCTGCCTTTGCTCTAGATGTAAGTTATCTTAGAATTGTCTTTTCTCTTAGAAATAGCTAGAAACTAGAAAGATTAGACTAAATGTTATTCTCTGATGTCAGAACTGTACTACTGAATTATTTTAAGTATTTCTCTGTGATCTCTGAACTCTTGACTAGCACTCTGTAGTACAAAGTATTGTCTTGTGTTTTTGTTATTTATTATTAAATATTTTAAAACCTTTCAACTGTGACTGTTTTGTGTAGAGATAAGTTAATCTCTAAGAGTACATTGCATGTATATAGTGATCCTGTACCAAGTCACTCTAATAAGCCTTGACTGTTTAGTTATACTACCAATTGGATAATAATATTGCACAGTAATAATTGGACACCCTTTTAAGGGCCTTTGAGTAGCTGATAAATATTAGTGGGTGATGGCAGCTGATAATACAGTATAGTCTGGGAAAAAAGGGGCACAGCTGGAGAATCTGTGCCAGCCTTCTCCAGGAGTGTCTGTGTGGTTGTATAACCTCTTCTCAACATGTGTGTGTGTGTGTGTGTGTGTGTGTGTGTGTGTGTGTGTGTGTGTGTGTGTCAGCTACTTGGGCAGGGACGCAAAGCACTGGTTGGACAGAGAGGGTGCTGGAGTTTTTAGCTTGCCCACTAGGCTGAAATCTGGACCCTATAGCTGTGTGAGTCTTATTGGGGACCTGGAGAGCAAGGGAGCAACCAGACCCGAAGTGACTGTGATCTCTGTGTGCTCTTAAGGGAAATTGCACTTTACTGTGTGTATTTGTTATCCTTTCCTTTATAGAGACATGCCCTATGTGTAACACGTAATCAGTTTACCCATTTTCAAGTCAGCTGCATACAGACTGTAGAACACCTCAGATGAAAAAGATCTGAGAGATATAATCTAAACAAGTATTGGCCTAGGACTGAACCATGCGGAACACCCTGATTGTAACCTCAACTTTTACCTATCAAATTGCTGTATGATATTTTCCATGTCCTATTTGTAAGGCATGCAGCCATCCATCTTATCAAGTAAATTACTTTAAAGTAATTTGGTAGTCTATTTCATGCGTCAGCTGTTCTCTCAGAGAACCAGTTAGTACACTTCTCCTTTCTATAGAATCTTCTACATAGGTTGTCTGATGATTCTCTAGTACTATTTGATAACCCCAAACATTCAACAAAGTTTCTCTAAATGCCCTATTTAATTTATTAATCAACATTTTCTGCACTACCCTATCAAATGCAGAAGTTAAGTCTATATAAATGACAGCAACATTTCTCATTCACAGCTATTACTATATTGTTATAGAATATCGTGTTACAGGGGGTAATAGATCTATTTTCGACATATGCATGCTGATATATGGTTTCAAGTCCCAGCCTTTTCAATTCTGATAATAATTTACACAATATGCTCTCTGAAGTTACTTAGTCACCCTCAACAACTGGCGCCATTTTCAAACAGCCTTTTCATCCTTATGAAGGGAATTTCCTCTGCTCCCCGACTGCTGTTCGTAATTTCCCAGTGAGCACACCCGACTAACCCTGCTTAACTGGAAACTATTAGTGTCATTACTGTCATTAATCTTCCTGTTGTACTAGCTGCTGTTAGCAATTTCCCAGTGAGGACACCTAACTAACCCTGCTTAACTGGATCTCCCACCCCTTTGCAGCTTCCTCGTGGCAAGAAATACAAGTGTTCATCTCACCTGCAGGGGAAACTATTAGTGCCATTAATCTTCTTGCTGTGCTAGCTGCTGTTCGCAATTTCCCAGTGAGCACACCCAAAGTACAGTTGTGTACACTTGCCATAAATGTAGTTGTTTGAGTGTACTCACTATTGCAGTCATTACATTAGGGTAATCTGCTGGCAGGTTGCCCTTAGGCGGCCTGATTAACAAAGTTTTGGGTCCTGCGTCGGTTGCTGTGCCTTCTTCCATGACGTCAGGTCGTCAGGGATATAAAACATGCAGCCAACACCATTACATCAGTTTTTTTTGACCCAGATGTCAGGTGCCCCCCAAATGGGGAGCAATATATATATATATATATATATATATATATATATATATATATATATATGTGTGTGTGTGTGTGTGTGTGTGTATATAAATTAAAACACAAAAAAATATACCTCCAAACAAAAGCAAATACACCAAAAAGGCTTTTAAGCATAGTAAGAAAAAGGAGAGGTATAGTACGAGGAAAAACAGGGGGCTGGAGAGTGGGTAACCAGGACTGCAACAGTGAATATACTCGAACATCTACATTTATGGTAAGTATACACAACTGTACTATGTTCTTCATGTTTCACTGTTGCAGTCATTACATTTGGGTAGAATCCCAAAGCTATGGTTGGGAGGATGGATTTATACAGCATTAGGAGCAGCTATAAGGCCATGCAGTGCAGCAGTGGCAAAGCCAGCTCTGGATTTAGAGAAGATAGGTAAATGGTAATGTTTGGTGAGCGTATGAACTGAGCTCAAGGTAGCAGCTTCTAGAATGTCTCTGGTAGGAACCCCTCTGAGAAAGGCTGCAGAAGTAGATGCAGCCCTGGTGGAATGAGATCTGATCCCCTTGGGGATAGGTTTACCATAGTGCATATAGCAGAAATGAATACAATGGCTTAACCATTTGGAAATAGTCTGCTTTGAAATAGCCTTTCCCTCTGCCCCTGCAGCAAATGCCACCAATAGCTGTTCAGATTTTCTTAGAGATTTTGTTTTGTTTAAGTAGAATCTAAGTTGTCTGCGTACATCCAATGAATGCAGAATCCGCTCACCCTTGTTCTGTGGATTAGGGAAGAAAGCTGGCAGATGAATAGTCTGATTAAGAGCCACACTGGATACCACCTTAGGCATAAAGGATGGATTGGTCCTGAGATCCATCCTGTCCGGATAAAAAATAATGAAAGGCTCCACTGCCATAAGAGCCTGTAATTCTGAAATCCTTCTAGCTGAAGTGACTGCTAAAAGGAAAGCTGTTTTCCAACAGAGAAATTTTAGGTCCATAGTAGCAGCTGGCTCAAAAGGAGGTAGAGTGAGTTTTTCCAAAACAAAATTGAGATCCCATGCAGGAGTTGGTGCTCTCCTGAGGGGTCTTAAATTTTTGGCCCCTCTGAGATACTGCTTTAGCAGAGGATGAGAGAAGAGGGGAGGTTATGCGTTGTAATGAGCTGAAATGGCAGAGGCATGGATTTTTATGGAAGAAAAAGATAGGCCCTTGTGCAGCATCTCAGTTAAGTATTGCAGAATCTGAGGAATATTGGGCATTGCTGTGCTTATTCCTAGTGACTGGCTCCAGGCACAGAATCTTTTCCATTTGTCAGCATAAGATTTTCTAGTACTAGACCTTCTAGCCTCCAAAATGACATCCATCACAGGTTTGCTGAGAGATGCCAAGGGTGAAATTAGTTGATTAGCCACGCTGCAAGATACAAAGTTTGGAGATGAGTGTGCAGAATTTGGTAGTTCTGCTGAGACAGTAGATAAGGTGTCTGAGACAGGTGCCATGGAGGAAGGTGTGACACATTGCGCAGGAGTGGGTACCAGTGTTGGCGAGGCCAGTCTGGAGCAATCAGAATCATTTTTGGTTTGTCCTGCCTGACTTTTAATAGGACTTTGGAGAGCAGAGGCAGAGGGGGAAAAGCATAGACTGATAGGGTTTTCCAGCTGAATGACAGAGCACTCACTTTCCAAGCTTTTTTGTGATGAATTATTGTGCAGAATTTGTCCAACTGATAGTTCTGGGATGATGCAAAAAGATCTATGTCTGGGCTCCCCATTTGCATGTCAGCATGTTGAAAACTTGTGGTTCCAGTTTCCATTCGTGTGGGTCCATAAGATTTCTGCTTAGTTCGTCTGCCAGAGTATTTAGCTTTCCTGGCAGGAATTGAGCTTGTAGATGTATTTGATAAGTCAAGGCCGTGTTCCACAATGCCATGGCTAGTCTGCAAAGGGGGTAGGAATGTGTACCCCGCTGCTTGTTTATGTACCACATGACTGTGGTGTTGTCTGTCTTTATCAGTAGTTGTCCTGGATGAAGGTAGTCCTTGAAGGCTGTCAGAGCATTCTGTACAGCCAGCATCTCTTTCTGATTGATATGTAGGTGCATTTGATTTGGACTCCATTTGCCCTGAATGCATTTCCCTGCCAGATGCGCCCCCCTAAGCATAGTCCGATGTATCTGTAGTTAGGGTTTGGGCGGCAAGGGATGGAGTGAATGGCTGTCCCTGGTTTTGGTGGCAGGCCTCTGCCTACCATAGGAACTCTAGTTGTAGGCAAGGTATAATAGGAATCATTGTTTCCAGGCTGTGACAATGTTGACTCCATAAACTTTTTAGGTACCACTGAAGTTTCCTCATATGCAGTCTTGCATATGGAATTAGAAGAATTCAGGAGGCCATGAACCCCAAGACCTGCAGAATTTGTCTTGCAGATAGCTTGATTTTTGTGGCCACCTGTTTGAAGTAAGTCATGAACTGAATTTACTTTTCTGGCATAAGGTAAGTCATCTGGGCAGTTGTATTCAAGCTTGCACCCAGGAATGTAATTTTTTGAGAGGGTACCCGTTGTGATTTCTTTTCATTTATGGTGTACCCTAGACAAGTTAGAACCCTTTTTACAAACTCCAGATGCTTCAGAAGAGTGTCCTTGTTTTCTGCCTGAATTAGACAATCGTCCAGGTATGGATAAATTTGAATATTTCTTTGCCTGCAAAATGCAATTACTGGAGCCAGGCACTTTGTAAAGACCCTGGGCACAGTAGATAAGCCAAAGGGCAGTGCAGAGAACTGGCAATGCAAGTAGCCTGCTTTGAAGTGCAGGTATCTTCTGCAAGATTCCCTGATTGGGATATGCAGGTAAGCCTCTTTTAAGTCTAGAGTTACCAACCAGGCATCTTTGCTTAGCATAGGTAGTAACTGCTGAAGAGTCAGCATCTTGAATTTTGGAATGTCCAGAAATGTATTTAGAATGGATAAGTCCAGAATTGGACACCATGATTTGTCTTTTCTGGGTATCAGGAAAAGTCTTAAATAGAAACCTTGTCCCTTTTCCTCTTCTGGTACTGGTTGAATAGCCCCCATATTCATGAGGGACAGAACTTGTTTCTGGGCCTCTGCCCACTAATTTGAAGGCAGTTCTGGCCATCCGTTTGGGATTGGCAATGTGTGGAAATGAAATCTGTATCTGTGGGATAATACATTTAAAACCCATTTGTCCTGGGTAATCACTTGCCAGTTTCGTGCATGAAGGCGGCCAAAAGGTAAGTGCTTGGTGATTGTACAGGAAAGTCATTGAGACTGTTTACCATAGGGAGGTGCCTTGTTGTTTCTAGGTTTGGAGGTGGAGGCATCCCATTGTTTTGTTCTAAAAGTTCCTTGTGACTGAAACCTGGAGCCTTTGGAATGTCTGGATTTGACTTGAGCAGCACCCGAGGGAACTTGAAAGGACCAGTACTTAGTAGGCCAGTGCCTACTAAATCTGGGTTGCTGCACTTGTAAGAAATCTTTCACAGTTTGCATAGATTTTGCTTTATCTTCCATCTTTTTTAAAACTTCTTCAGCCTTATTACCAAAGAGACTGTCCTGTTGTAAAGAAGCATCCAACAATTTTGCTTTAACGTGGTCAGGCAGATTTTGCTCTTTGAGCCAAGCATGCCTTCTTATCACAGATCCAGTTACAGCAGCCCTGCAATAGGCCTCCAAAGAATCAAAAAACACATTGCAAAGTATGTTTTCCAACTTGTTCAGTTGAATGTAATAAATCCTGCAACTCTTTACTTTCCACACAGTTTATTAATTTTCTGTTTAAGTAGACCCATGACATGCTGTTGATATTTAAGCATATGAAATTGAGAGTTTAAAGCCCTGATTGCCAAGGTTGAAGATGTGTAAACTTTCTTACCCCATCTATCCAGTACCCTGGAATCTCTGTCAGAAGGGGTAGGATTTTTAGCAGTAGAGGCCTTGATGCCCTTGGGACCCTGAGAAATGGTTTCAGGGTCAGCAGTAGGGTTTTTGAAAAGGAATTTTTGGGAGTCAGGAACCCTGTAGTATCTGTCTGGCTTACTAGGAGCTGGAGGCAGAGAATCAGGAGTCATACTAGATTCTGAAAAAACATCATCAACAATGTCTAGAACAGGAGGTATAGCCAAAGGTCTATGCTGAGGAAGAAGAAGAAAATCCCTAAGTCTCTTTTTAGATTCAGAGAAATCTTGACTTTCCCAGTGGAAATGTTCCCTTAAGGTATGTAAAGTTTCTCCAAAAGAGAAATCCTCAGGGGGAGAAGCAGAAGGGATGGAATCTTCTGCATCAGAGTTCTCATAAATAGGTATAGATAAATCCTGTGCAGTAGAAGAATCAGAAGAAATAGAATCCTGATCTGAAGATTCATAGTCAGTGCCTTGCCTAGGCCTCTTAGCAGAAGGGGCTTGGCTACCCCTGATCAAGGTAATTAAATCTTCAGCCATTTTGATAATTTGTTTTTTAGGCATTGGGGCCTGCACACGTGGCTCAAGTATCAGTTTTTTAGACATAGAAGTAGATTTTGGCCTTAGTTTTGAAGATAGCATTGGTTTAATATACAGATCTTTAGGCCTGAACACACCCTCGGAAGCTGGTGCTTGCACAGTGGCTCCGGACCCATCTAAGGTAGAGACATCCGCGGGTTCAATACTTAAAGCATCTCGCAGCATACCAGACTCAGAATGGGTCTCAGTAGAAGCCTGCGAATCAAATGTAGCGGGTATCAGGGGCTGCAAAAGCACCTCACTGAGTACCGTGAACTAGTGACTGGCTTAGGAGAAGTGTCATCATCAGTTTTGGACCTCAACAGTCTGCCTCTGTCTTTTTCTTTGCGTTTTTTAGGTATTCCAGTAGTCGGATTGCTAACAGACGTTATTTCTGGATAGTTAAATCATGAACCAAAATATTTAGAAGCAAAAATATACTGACGTTTAACAGTGCGTTGATTAAATCTAGCACAAAACTGACAGCAAGGTACGTTATGATCATGGCCTAGGCAAGGAATACAGTAGAAAATGAAAATCCTTATGAGGTATTTGCTTCCCACAAGTAATGCAATTATTAACTTTTACTGACATCGGTAAGGAGCAAGAAAAAGTTTCCCCAACGGTGTACTTAGCTTTTAGTTGAAGACTTTGGTACTGAAACACGAAAATGAAAATTTCAGAGGTCGTCCGACCGGCACTTGCGAACTGCTTCTGCTTCGGGCACCGCACAGCAAAAAAGACTGATGTAATGGTGTCGGCTGCATGTTTTATACCCCTGACGACTTGACATCATAGAAGAAGGAACAGCAACCGATGCAGGACCCAAGACTTTGTTAATCAAGCCGACTGAGGGCAAACTGCCAGCAGATTACCCAAATGTAATGACTGCAACAGTGAAACACGAAGAACATCTAACCTTGCTTAACTGGATCTCCCACCCGTTTACAGCTTCCTTGTCACATTAAATACAACTGTTCATCTCACCTGCAGGGAAACTTTTAGTGTCATTATCTTCTTGCTGTACTAAGTGCTATTCATAATTTCCCAGTGATCACACCCAACTAACCCTGCTTAACTGGATCTCCCATCCCTCTGCAGCTTCCTCATGGCAAGAAATACAAGTGTTCATCTCACCTGCTGGGGAAACTATTAGTGTTATTAATCTTCCTGCTGTACTAGGTAAGTTTCTGTAGTGAAACACTTTTGTGCTTATTTGACTAGTGGCATGTTCACTAACTCAATCAAACAGTGTTGGACTCCCCTATCCTTTCCCCTGAATTTTCTCCCTCCATTCTTCTCTCTTTTTAGCAACTGCTAATATCAAGAGCTGCAAACCTATACAGAACTAATAAAGCAGCATGTGTTAGGTTGCTATTACATGCATTTTTCTTACCCCTAGGAACTGCCTATTCTTAACTGCTCAACTCTCTTGAGGTACACATTGTTAACTGATTGTTTCTACTGTGGTCTGGCAAGTTGCCTCAAGGTTTCTGCCTGCTCCGTTCACCCTCAATCTGCTTGGGCTCACTTCACTCCCCTACCCTACCCCCATTCCCACCCACCCCCACATCAATTACATTTATACCTTCCATAAGCTCTTCCCTTTCCTAACTCCCAGACACCTACACCAGAATCCTCCCATTCACTCCACCCTAATTATCTTCCTTGTTAATATTTTCCCTTCCTGAATCTTCCTCATTCTTCTCATTAACTACAGTACCACAACCTTTTCCTAACATGTACTATGCATTAAAACCTTCTATTACCTTAATCTCCCTTACCTCCATTTTATTTTCCTACCCCACACCACCTCCCTACATACTATATTCCACTCCCCAGCTTCAACATTTTCCATATCACCCACTGCACCCCACACTAACACCAATAGTTTCTCTAACATTTCACTCTCTTTATTCAACTACCATCCTTGGCACCTTACAAAGATTAGATCCTTTGTCATCATAATCAAACTAAAATTAATTTGCAACCCCCACCATAGGCCTCTCTTCATTACTCAACATCACTCCGTAATTACATGTCAATACCAGGCCCCCTCTCAGTGTGGTGACATTCACCCCAACCCTGGACCAATCAAGCATTCTGCCCAAACCCTTTCTTCTAGTGCCAATAACCTCTGCTTCACTACAATGAATGTATATAGTATCTGTAACAAAACCATTGAATTCCATGCTAAGCTCTCTCTCTGCTCCTCAGATACTGTAGCACTCACAGAGACCTGGCTAAAACCACATATTGCTAACACTGAAATAATCCCTCCAGGATATAATATACACAGAAATGACCGGCTACATAAAAAAGGTGGAGGTGTCACATTAATCTACCATGACACTTTAGCTGTTACACCATACGATAAAGTTATACCAACATTTGGAAAGATGGCATTATTGCTAGTTAAACTTCACATCAACAAGAGAAAGCAATTATGTATTGCTTTACTCTATAGTACCCCAGATCAAAACATACCTAGTCTGGAAGATCTACTATCCTGGACTGCCCTCAATATATCAAATGAAACCATCATTCTTGGTGACAGAAATATAAACTGGCAAACTCTCATCTCTGATTCCCCAGTCAATAGTATTAACATGCACAGGTTTACTCAACTCAACTCTAACCCCACTCATAAGGTAAAAAAGCAAACAGAATCAAAACTAGACTGGATACTCATATCATCATCATCATCAGCCCCCTTTTTTCCCATTTTTATACAGGGGGTCGGGGTATCATGTTAAATGTCGCTAACTCTCTCGATTCACTGTCACACTCCTGCCTTCAACACTCATGCCTGACTGTCGTAGATCTTCTTTCACAAAGTCCATCAACCTCTTTTCTGGATGTCCTCACTTCCTCTTACCTTCTTCCTGTATGTCCCAAATCTTTCTCACCAGACTGTCTTCTGCTTTTCTACACATGTCCCCAAACCACCGTAATCTGTTCTCTTTCATCTTTTCTGCAATCAGAGCTACTCTGCCTTCTGCTCTTATGTCCTCATTTCTTCATTTGTCCCACAGTGTGCATCCTACCACCTTTCTCAGACACTTCACTTCCATCACCTCTAGCTTCTTCAACTGATCTGCCTTTACTGCCGAGGTTTCTGTACCATACAGTAGTACTGGTTGCACCATTGTCTTGTACACCTTACCTTTCAGCTTCTTTGGCATTCTTCTGTCATAGACTATACCTAATACTCTATGCCACTTGGCTACAGCCCCTTTGATTCTAGATTTGACCTATTCATTCAGAGTGCCCTTCTCCTCAATCACCCCTCCCAGATACTTGAAGCTGTTTACCTGTTCTGCTATCTTCCCTTCTATCTCTATTCTCAGCTTCTTCTGATTACTCCGATTTGCTGCCATTACCACTGTCTTATCTGTGCTTAGTTTCATCCCATGTGCCTTCAGATTTGCATTCCATTCTCCTATCTTTTGCTGAAGGTCTATCTCAGAGTCTGCTTGTACTGCCACATCATCTGCATACAGCAGCTTTGTTTATCTTGTCCCCTCAAACCTGTTTGCTAATGTAGTCCATCACCAGTATTAACAGCAGTGGGCTCAGAGCTGAACCTTGGTGTGCACCCACTCCCACTGGGAACCCGTCTGTGAGGCCAAACACTGTTTGTACTTGAGTCACTGGGTCCTTGTATATAGCCTGCACTAATTCTACCAGTGTATCTGGGACTTCAAACCACTGCAGTACTGCCAGATCAGCTTTTGTGGGACCTTGTCATATGCTTTCTCCAAGTCTAGGAATGCCCAGTTGGACTCTCTCCTCATATCTAGCTTCTTCTCAAGTATCTGTCTCAGTGCAAACATCAGGTCAGTTGTGCTGCATCCTGATCTGAATCCAAGTTTCTCATCTCCCATCTTACATTCTGCTACTCTGTGCATCTGTTTATCAATCACTCTCTCCAGAGCTTTCATGCAATGTGGTAGGAGTTTGATGCCTCTGTACTGCCCACAATTGTATATGTCCCCTTTGTGCTTGTACACTGGCATGAGTATGCTTATTCTCCAGTCATCTGGGATACACCTTTCTCTCCACACTGCTATTAGTACCCTCAAGAGCCATTTCTCCCCTATCTCACCCAGCATCTTTATCATATCTGCTCTGACCGCATCTGAGCCTGCTGCTTTCCCTGACTTCATCTTCCTTAGTGCTGTTCTTGCTTCTTCTAAAGTGGACTCCTCTTTTTCTCTTATTGTAGGCTGTTTCTGGGGCAGTACAGCTTCCGTGGGGTTGTCTTCATTCAGACACTGCTGGAAATACTCCTTCCATCTGCCTTTGATATCTTGTGGCCTGGTGAGCAGGTTGTTGCTAGCATCCCTTATGAAGGGTGCCTGATTATCTTCTTTATCTTTCTGTCTTTGCCTTGCAACCTGATATAGTTTTTTTGTGCCCCTTACTGAGTCACTTTCCAGAACTCATCTCACACCCTCAAAAATTCACCAAGGCAGGGACCTTACCCAGTACCTTTAGTGACCATCTTCCTGCCTATACCCATAAAACCCTACTTCAAATAGACAAACTGCATTGTCTAAGAACAACTAGGAATCTTGCCCATTTGAATGAACAACTATTCTTAAAAATCTCTAAAAACCCACAACTGGTCCCCTACCAAACTTCTCCCACTGGAGGAAGCAGTCAACTACTTCAGTAAAGTCTTTTTAGATATTCTAGACAGTCTTGCCCCCACACATACCAAAGGAGTAAAGCCTAACTATGCCCCGTGGCTAACTAAACAAACTAAACAGTTACTTACCTCCAGGGATAAAGCCTGGAAGGAATGGCATATAAATAGAACCCCAAAACTTGAACTCGGATATAAACAGCTCCGTAACAATGCCAAAAAACAAGCCATCAATGATAAGAAAAGCTATTTCTCCACTAAATTCACTACCTGACAAAATAACCCCAAATTGTTCTGAAACTCTGTTTCCTCTCTCCTAAATCCTGGTACTCAACACAACCCCTCAGTTTCTGAGGGACTGAAAAACTGCAGTTTTCTCCCAATAAAAACAATGTCACATTCAAGAATAGTCTCAGAAAAGAAATCCCGCCCCCAGGGAGAATAAGAAACTTAGCTCTCCTCCGAGTCTGAATCAGACAGCTGAACAGAAAACCCAGTATCAGTCCTTTCATCCTCCTTTCCAGATCCAGAATCTTGAATCTCTTCAGGAAAGGAAGTATCCTTCATTCTTTTACCAGAAACTACTGTACAAGAAGGATCAACAGCCTGAATTACACCCTGAGCCAGACTCATAAACTACCCATGCCTAAGGAAATTTGAGGAGGAATAGACACATGCTTAGTTTTCTCCTTCTTTTTGACAGGAAAACTTGGACCAACAATGTTATTAGTAGTAACAGCAGCTTCCCTAGGGATGGGCACAACATTCTGGCAAAACACCCTCTACCAGGACCAACAAGTCTGGCTATTCCCCTTGCCCACTAAGGGTACCCCAACAGCCACAGAAGTCATGACTAACCCCCAGTCCATAGCGTCTGTAGGTGCTCTGTGGTACAACAAAAGACCACAGCAAAGTCACCCTCCTGCAGCTGGGGAAAATTACTAGCCTGCTGTGGTGATAAAGGATTTTTGCTTAACTTTTTCTTTTTGTGGCTGAAAGAAGGACCAGCAGTGGAGATGACAGTTTGTTCCACAGTCAATTCGAAAATTGTGCCTCTTTCACAGGGAAAACAAGCCAGCAAATGCCGGTAAAAAAGTCTTTAAATGTTACTTTTTTCCAGACAGACACATTAAAAAGAACTTTAAAACATTATGTCAGCCCCACAAAGTATAATAAACAAAATTTCTTCACAGAAAAAATGTTTTTCAGTTACTTTAAACAACTTTTAATCCAACAAGAAAAAAGGGCATTTCTGTTTAAAAGTAGAGTACAGTCTCATGACAGTCCATTAAAACACAAACTCCTAGTTTTAAAATATCCTTCCTGAAGAGGAAAATATAAATAATAAGCAAAAATATTAACTGGAAGGTTTTACCCCAAAGGGAACTTATCTGACCAGCAGAGGAACAGTACAAGCTTGCCAACTCTTTACTGACAGTAAAGGTCTGAAAGGCTTAGCACCCAAACGTGCCTTTAAATTAACTCAGCTCTAACTGCCTGACAGTTTGGGCATGACAAAAGTGCCCTGAGGTTTTGGAAGCTGTCTGGTTGTTATATCCTCGGCAGGGTATAACCCATGCAGCTAAGTCGAATACAGCAGTGATCAATATGATGAACATCAAATATTCACAATTTATTGGGAAACCATATGGTAGTTATATGTGTAAAGGTTGTGCAACTTTCTAACATTAAGATAAAAAAGACTTGAGAAGTTTATGGGTTACAGTCATGTATCAGTGTGCCTTTAGGACAACTGACATACATGGCTGCAGACAGTGAATCATCTGTGTAATGGTTTCAACAAAAGTAACAGGTCTGTCAGAGTTTATTCCTTGAGCCAATATGTCAGGAGTATACCAGTGCCTTTAATTTTCCAACCAGTTATGTTGTGCCAGAATGCATGAGACCATTTTTGTTTTGTTTTGTTTTTATAATTCTCTTTCTAAGTGAAGAATATGACAGTCATGATACTGAAACTGAAAGATTAACCTGAATAGTTGTATGGATATGACATCAACTAAGATGCATCAGTAAACTTGGTAGTAGGTTAATTTATTGGCTCCATCTCTAAACTTATGACGCTCACTGACAGTTGTGTGACAGACTCTTCTCAGAATTCAGCCTTGCAGTTCATATTTTGTTTACATTTATTTTGAATACGTAACAGGATTCCATTCACATTTTACTATTCTTGTCTTTTCCAAAGATTAACAAACTGGATTAACATCAAAGAAGATCACGGCAGTGACTAAATCTCCCTGTTACAGCAGGTAGTGGTGACCTGCTGATAAGTAAGTGAAAAGGGGAATGGACTGGTCACAGTCAGCAAAAACAGAACAACTTTCATGTGCTTTCAAGTATATTAGGAAAATAAATAATGTCCTGCTCAGAGACATATGAGAATGCGCATAATTTTAAATAGTTATTGCATCTACTTATCTCACTTATGAGCCTACAATTTAATGGCTGTAATGATGTACAATGTTTGTGATTAAAGACAGATGTTGGTTTGAAACTGCTTGCCAGAAGGTAGCTATGTTGATTGCTGACTTTGTTATATTTTACATGTTTACATAAAAAATGATGTAGTCTATACAGGTGCCATGTTCATTCTGGTGTGATTGTGTCTCCTGGTCACTGAGATTTCTAGATTTCCTTTTTTAACACAATGCCATAATGAACTTAACAAAACATAGCCTCCTCAAAGAAAATGCAGATCTGCTTTAGTAACTGCAGTAATGTTGTGTCTTTCGGCTTTTCCCAGTTAGGGGTCGCAACAGCGGAACTCCAGTTCACTAATGATTGGCAGTAGATTTTTACGTGCTTTAGTATTAGTTATGTGCAGACAGGTAACCTTGGCAAATCAAAAAAAAAACATATGTTATGCTGCCAAACTTGAAGAATTAGCCTTAATTATCCACTTCTCAATACACTATATAAATGACTTCCACTGTAGAAGATAGATATTTATTTTACTTGTTTACTATTATGTTTTTGTATAAACAAATTCCTTTTAAACTAAATCATCAACATAATAGCTATATGTAGGGACTTTTATATTACTCTGTTTGCAGGAGGTAATTAGGATTCTGGAGTGTGTTCAGACATTTAGGCTGTAAATTATATTTCGACAAGTTATATGACTTGTCTTTAAAGCGGAACAGCAAATAGCAGAAAGCTTTGGCAAAGATCCAGACTCAGGCCTCATCCAGTAACAAAAACAGTGTCCGACAGCTGTGATAGGTGCATACTGCCAAGCCTCCTTCAGAATTGTACATCTGTGTGCATTTATTTCTTTGTTTTGGTTTTCCTGCAGCGTATTTCACTATTAAAACAATATGTGGTAAATAAGAAACTTGCTGCATACAGCTGGTAGTAATTGTGAAAGAATTCCATGACTACTTCCATAAATAAGCTGTCCCTGCAAGAGGTAAACTACAAAGTGAGTATCTAAACTGCAGTCCTTTGATCAACCTTTTATATACTAGGATTAAAGATATGTCCTGACAGTAACTTTTCAAGAACAGCCAAGTCTGAAGGATTAAATGCTGGCTGAAATGGGACAGTTAAGTTTACCCATGGCAGGGTGGCAGTTACTGCTTCTATACAATGGACTTTTTCAGCAGATTTATAAGACCACTATTTTAAGGGACCACTTGCTGCGTTCATCTAATTGCACTGAAATAACTCAGCAGACATAAAAAACCAAGAACAACACAAAGTGCCCAAAGTGAACTAAAACCAACTGAAATCACCAAGGTGGAAGCGACAAAACAAGATAACGTCCAGAAAATAGTGTATCACAAGTTTATTCTCCGCTTTCGTCAACAGACTTCATCAGAATGATACAAAACAGACACGTTACTTAAATACTTAAAAAATCAATTAATAATTCAATCAATCAATTAAAATCAACAATAAACCCTATTTACTGTATTAAAAAGAGGGAAGAAACTAATGCTCTTTTTAAGCATTCTTTGGTTTGTTCCTCATTTAAGAAGTTTTTGTTTTCTGTTTTAGAGGTTTGCAACAAAGATATGAGGGATGGTGATTATAAAAATTATTTACAACAAAGGGAGACAGATTGGCAAATAAAATTAAAATCTGATTTTCCTCCTGGGCTAAATGATGCCATTAATGTAAAATGTTATTTAAAATACCGGAAACTACAGGTAAACAAAGACAATGACATTATATCTTTACATTTTATTTAAACAATAGGAAAAATAGTTCAAATAGGGTTTATTGTTGATTTTAATTGATTGATTGAATTATTAATTGATTTTTTAAGTATTTAAGTAACGTGTCTGTTTTGTATCATTCTGATGAAGTCTATTGACGAAAGCGGAGAATAAACTTGTGATACGCTATTTTCTGGACGTTATCTTGTTTTGTCGCTTCCACCTTGGTGATTTCAGTTGGTTTTAACTCAGCAGACATGTCTGTGCTATAAATTACATGCATACATATTAACATGATTATGTTTATACAGTGTACATCATTTGAAAGACACTGCAACATAAATAATGCCACTGAATTTGTTCATTTCTGGCAGCATAGTTTCTAAATAATCACACAGTATCACCCTTAAAATGGTATTTTATACATTTAACTAAGATACTTCATTAGAAAGTTATACAAGATAGACTATATTTAAAATATGAGAAACAATTGTCTTAATTATGGTGATTCATTCGATCTAACAACATATACTCTAATGTAAAAGTAGCAAAATACTTATCTCCTATATAAATGTATATGCAAGCAGAACCTGCCTTTGATATCTGGAAGATCAAAAGGCTGTGGGTTCTATTTCCATACCAGATGCTTAGGATATTGGTTTTGTGCTGACAGTCTAGAGCTGCTGTCTTTGGATAAGATGTTAAATAAAGATCCTAAGTGATCAAGCTGGTAGTATCTCAGGTGGATGGTAAAGATTTATTTTACTTTATTTTTATTTTACATTTGTTGACCAGGACAGTCCGACTGGATACATGTCCATTTTCAGTGTAGGCCCAGGGAGAAAAGCTCCAAGGTACAGACAGAAGAAACATTACATAATACATGATAAACACAGTTTATAGACTCTGTTCAGACACGCAAGTTATACAGTCTCTCAAAATAAAGACTTCATAAGGTAAAAGACATAAAAATACGACGCAGCAGAGTTGCAAATGAATAATACAAGCAGACAATCATAGGGAGAGAGTTAGTCAGGCTTGGTGCAAGGACATAGCCAGTGAGATTTAAAATACTGTTTGAGACTTTTCTTGAATTGACTTAGGGGTGGGTTCTACAGTAATGTCAGCATGAAGTAAGTTCCACGTATTACCAACAGAGTTGGCAAACAGAGAGTCACCGGCTAAATTGTTGGTTTTGACAGTTTGAACTAGGAGTCTATTACAAGAGCGGAGTGGTCTGAGGTTACTGTAAGGGTTGATAATGTTTTTAAGTGCTGGTGTATTTTCAGGTTGGTTAAGTACTTTATACGCCACTATAAGCTGGTTGTACCGAATTAAAAAAAAAAAAAAAAAAAAAAAAGTGAGCCAAGTTTTTTAATGATGGTTTTGATAGTTTGATTGACATGCATATCAAACTTAAGGTTGCTGTCTACAATAACACCTAGGAGTTTCATACAGGCATCTGTGGAGATCATGGTGCCATTATTAGATTTTTATGGAAAAGGATAATGCAGAGGACCTATGGGTAGGGGAGAAAAGTAGCAGCTTAATTTTGTTGGGGCTTCAGATCAGACAATGATCAGAAAACCAATTTTCAACTATGTTAAAAGTATTCTGGGATAATGTCCGCAGATGTGACTGAGAGGTAGCAGAACAAATCGAAGTGGAGTCATCCGCATATTGAATGCAGTTTACTTCTGGAATGACGGTATAGAGGTCATTAATAAAAATGGAAAACAGAAGAGGTCCTAGTATAGAACCCTGGGGGACTCCTAGGGTGTTAGGTAGGTAGTTGGATAGTTTGTTCTGCCATAGGACAGCCTGTTGTCTACCACTCAGGTAAGACTGGAACCATTAGAGGGCTTGACTATCTAAGCAAATTGATTTCAGAGTGTGGATTAGTAGTTGGTGGTCAACCATATCAAAAGCCTTAGCTAGACCTAAAAAGAGGGCTGAGAATAATTTATTATTGTTTCGGTTATGGTTTATGGCATTAGATAAGGCTAGGAGGGTGATGAGTTTGTTCTGCCATAGGACAGCCTGTTGTCTACTACTCAGGTAAGACTGGAACCATTAGAGGGCTTGACTATCTAAGCAAACTGATTTCAGAGTGTGGATTAGTAGTTGGTGGTCAACCATATCAAAAGCCTTAGACAGACCTAAAAAGAGGGCTGAGAATAATTTATTATTGTTTCGGTTATGGTTTATGGCATTAGATAAGGCTAGGAGGGTGACGTGGTGCTATGATAAGGCCTGAAGCCATGCTGAGATTTAGCCAAGAGATTGTTCTGGAGCAGATATTGCAGCAGTTGTCTATGGATGCACTTTTCATGATTTTAGCCAGTGGTGACAATATAGCTATGGGTCTGAAATTCGACAGTTCCATGGACCTGCCACCTTTATGGAGTGGTATAACATGGGATATTTTCCAGATGGAGGGGATGGTAGCTTCTGCTATGGTTTGATTGATTAGACTGGAGATGGTGTATGCTATGGCATCTGCAGCTTTTTGCAGATATTCAGCAGGGAGAAGATCAGCAGATAGGGTAGTAGGTTTTAATTTTTTAATTAGGGCTCGAATAAATGATGAGGAAACCGGCTGAAAGCTAAAGGAGAGTTGGGTGCTGGGAATAGCTGCCTTTGAGGTAGGGCAACTTGGAGGTAGTTGGCTAGCTAGGGACTGGATAGTCTCAGTGAAGAAACTGTTGAAGGTGTTAGCAATATCCTCCGGGGGTATATCAACAGGGGCTGCAGGGGGTTGGAGTGGTGGTTTGTCCCAGGTGCAGTAGTTTATTTATACCTGCCCAAAACTTTTGAGGGTTGTTTTGATTTTTATTTTGTAGATGGCAATAGTAGGTTTTTTTTATCTAGTAAAATGGATTTTTTAGTCTCATTCCTTAGCTGTTGATATCTAATTTGATCTAGGGGGATTTTGTGGTATCCCATATGGCCCATGCTTTGTTTCTGAGTGTGATTTTTGATTTGGTGTCTTTAGAAAGCCACGGTGCAACTTTTGTTTTAGTTCTAATGGAGCGAGCAGGAGTATTGAGAATAGCAAGGAATTTGTTATTAAAGTGAACAACAGCTTCTTCCAGAGGCAAGAATAGCAAGGAATTTGTTTTTAAAGTGAACAACAGCTTCTTCCAGGGGTAAGTGTTTTAAGACTGACCAATTACATGACTTGAGTTCATCTTGGAATTTGGTAGGGTTAAAGTTCTTATTGTTTCTCACTGTTCTGAGGGTGGGCTGGTGGGGGTTAATGGCTTTATGTTTAATTATATAGGTAAGAAAGTGATCACTTAGGTCATCAGGGAGGGTCCCTGACATATACAGTTGGAGATGACTATTGATGAGTATCCAATCTCGTATAATTTCTTTATGATTAGTCTGCCTATCCTGGTGGGGGTGGAGATCATCTGTGTAAACTTGTACAGGTTTACATGGGTGGTCAGAGATTCTGAGGAACAGGTATTCCAGTCTATATTAAAATCTCCAAGTACTATGGTTTCTTGAGGGTAGAAACTAGATAACCAGTAGAGGATATCTTCTAGGGTAGTTGCATTATTTCCTGGGGGAATACAAACAATATTTATACATTTGTTTTTATTAATTTGCAGCTTGGTAGACAAAATTTCTGCATTATTAACTTGGGGTGGTTGTATGGGGTCCATAGTAACATTTTGTGTAGATTTATAGAGTATAGCTACCCCGCCTCCCTTCCTGGTAGTGCGGTCTAGCCTAAGTATGTTATACCCAGGTGGTAATACCTCATTATCTGAAGTTGATGGTTTTAGCCAGGTTTCGGTTAAACATAGTGTATCAGGGGAGTAAACAGCTAAGAGGGCAAGCTGGTTATGCACCTTATTGTTTATGCTTCTAATGTTAAGGTGACAGGCCAGGAAGAAGTTAGGGGGCCTATTTAATTATAGCATTTTGGTAGTGTTTCTAGTACAGAAGTTAGATTTATCAAGAGTGGATGGGCCAAGGTTTGAGTGGATGTCCCCATCCATTGTGAGGTTATAGTGTAAGCTTATTATAAGCTTCAAGAAATTATTAGTTTTTGGTAGTGTTTGGATTTAGAGCTGATGTATCTGGAAATTATAGTTTTATAGTTTATACAGGTTAAGGAGTTGGCTATAGGGCGATTTATTAGTCTGTCATATTTGATAGTATGCCAAGATCCCATAGCACTTGCATAGTCTATCATATTTGATTCTATGCCAAGATCCCATAGCATTTACATATACTATGCAAGATCCCATAGCACTTATTGAAAATGTTTAATTGAAAATGTGGGTTTATCTATTTACATTTACAGTATCAGCACAGAGGTAATTTCCCTAGTATTCTGACAAAAATTACCGTTAACAGGTTTAAGTACCACCTAAAAATCACCTGAAAATAGGCCACTGACCTACCGAGACTGACCTGGTCAACATTAATTACTTGTCTATCTAATATCATACATGTGCTGATTAAAATCCATACAAAATCTATTTTTGTATCCTGAAAACCAGATTTCAGATTGGTAAGATAAACTATTTACTATCATACATACATTCTAGGTTCATAGGTTAGTACTAAGCTAACTGCCTTTGCGAGCCATTTTAAGCCTAGCCAATTATCCCTTGTGAGACTCAAATCCTGCACCTTGTGTTTGTAAGGCAAATACCTTAACCATTAGGCCACCCTCCCATCCCCATTACTGTAATAAAACACACCATTGTATGAATACAAACAGATCAGGATTATGTAATATAACAATATTGTTTCACACCAAGGCGTGACATGAGCCCAATCAATAAATGTGGATTTGCATTTAAACTTGTACAATGCACTCCCTCAAAAGTTAAGAAAATAAAATAATAGCTATACATAACTAGCATAAAATAAGCCTCACATTGTGGTATACCAAATGTAAAAACACTTTATTAGATTATAAAATTTTTGAATACAAGTTCTTATGTCTATGGAAGAACCTTTGTTAAAAACATCTAATGGTTTTCATAGTTTGAGTAGTGTGACACATGGGGCATTTTACATCATCTGCATTTTGTATTTGAGCAGCTTGGGACTCACATTATTCTTGTAATACTTATATATATATTAGTTGTCTTGCAGATTTGTCAGTGGCATGCTTTCATGCAACACTAAACTTGGCAATCAAAAATGAACCCGTTGTATGACTGCATCACCACTAAATTGGACAGAAGCCTAGTGGGTATGATATATCTAGAATTAGGAAGGTCTCTGATATTACAAAAAAAATCCAGTTCAAGGAAGCCAATGCGCTTCAATAATTAAATTATACACTCATGCTCATAAACTTTCATGAGACGTTGCATCTTAGAGAATAATAATAATAAGGAAATGAAACACTGTGGACTGGAATGAACCAACAACAGGCTAAATGACCAGAAGAGGGCAGTGCTTTTGGTAGCAGAGATTTTAGCAACTTTAGAGAGGAGTTTCACTAAAAAGGGAATGACTGAACATCTACCTAGCTTGATGATTATTGCAGAGCTACTTCAAATATCTAGGGATCACCCTGGATTCATAACTTTCCTGCATGCTATGTAATTTATTATGTAGGTACCACCTTTCTACACCTTAGCCTTATTTCTGGTTTCCTTAGTTACGCAGATACCATTATTGCAGATGACCATATGTAAAACGAAACACACAGTCTGCCTCACTTTCTGTTGCTCTTTCTCTTTCTCCAAGTAGTAATGTTTTACATGACATAGCTATTGCTCTGTGTTTTCATAACTCACTTAATCCCACTTAAATTAATGTACAAAATTTAGAACATTTAATGTAAACTGACATCATACAACTCTCTATAGCTGGAAGACTTTCCTGAGTTAGCCAATACTTCCTGTCACATGTAGCTAATCAACAGTTCTCTGCTCTCACTAAAAGAAAATAAATGATTCAATACAAGCGTCACTGACTGCTCCTAACCAAGAAAACACATGTAAGTAGTTCAGTAACACAGCCATTTACACCGTGTACAAGTATAAGTAGTTCAGGAACACATCCGTTTACACAGTGTACAAGTATAAGTAGTTCAGTAGCACTTCCGTTTACACAGTGTGCAAGTATAAGTAGTTCAGTAACACAGCCATTTACACCGTGTACAAGTATAAGTAGTTCAGGAACACATCCGTTTACACAGTGTACAAATATAAGTAGTTCAGTAGCACTTCCGTTTACACAGTGTGCAAGTATAAGTAGTTCAGTAGCACATCCATTTACACAGTGTACAAGTATAAGTAGTTCAGTAACACATCCATTTACACAGTGTACAAGTATAAGTAGTTCAGCAGCACTTCCATTTACACAGTGTACAAGTATAAGTAGTTCAGTAACACATCCATTTTCACAGTGCACAAGTATAAGTAGTTCATTAGCACTTCCTTTTACACAGTGTACAAGTATATGTAGTTCAGTAGCACTTCCATTTACACAGTGTACAAGCAGTTCAGTAACACATCCATTTACACAGTGTACAAGTATAAGTAGTTCAGTAGCACTTCCATTTACACAGTGTACAAGTATAAGTAGTTCAGTAACACATCCATTTACATACCGTACAAGTATAAGTAGTTCAGTAGCACTTCCATTTACACACTGTACAAGTATAAGTAGTTCATTAGCACTTCCGTTTACTCAGTGTACAAGTATAAGTTGTTCAGTAACATCTCCGTTTACACAGTGTACAGGTAGTTCAGTAGCACTTCCATTTACACAGTGTGCAAGTATAAGTAGTTCAGTAGCACTTCCATTTACACACTGTACAAGTATAAGTAGTTCATTAGCACTTCCGTTTACAGTGTACAAGTATAAGTTGTTCAGTAACATCTCCGTTTACACAGTGTACAGGTAGTTCAGTAGCACTTCCGTTTACACAGTGTACAAGTATAAGTAGTTCAGTAACACTTCCATTTACAGTGTACAAGTATAAGTAGTTCAGTAACACATCTGTTTACACAGTGTACAAGTAGTTCATCAGCACTTCCATTTACACAGTGTGTAAGTATAAGTAGTTCAGTAACACATCCGTTTACACAGTGTACAAGTAGTTCAGTAACATCTGTTTACACAGTACACAAGTATAAGTAGCTCAGTAACACATCCGTTTACGCAGTGTACAAGTAGTTCAGTAGCACTTCCGTTTACACAGTGTACAAGTATAAGTAGTTCAGTAGCACTTCTGTTTACACAGTGTACAAGTATAAGTAGTTAAATAACACATCCATTTACAGTGTACAAGTATAAGTAGTTCAGTAACATATCCATTTACACAGTGTACAAGTACTTCAGTAATATCTGTTTACACAGTGTACAAGTGTAAGTAGTTAAGTAACACATCCATTTACAGTGTACAAGTATAAGTAGTTCAGTAACACATCCGTTTACACAGTGTACAAGTAGTTCAGTAACATCTGTTTACACAGTACACAAGTATAAGTAGTTCAGTAACACATCCGTTTACGCAGTGTACAAGTAGTACTTCCATCTACACGGTGTACAAATATAAGTAGTTTAGTAGCACTTCCGTTTACACAGTGTACAAGTATAAGTAGTTCAGTAGCACTTCTGTTTACACAGTGTACAAGTATAAGTAGTTAAGTAACACATCCATTTACACAGTGTACAAGTAGTTTAGTAACATCTGTTTACACAGTGTACAAGTATAAGTAATTCAGTAGCACTTCCGTTTACATAGTGTGCAAGTATAAGTAGTTCAGTAGCACATCCATTTACACAGTGTACAAGTATAAGTAGTTCAGTAGCACTTCCATTTACACAGTGTACAAGTATACGTAGTTCAGTAGCACTTCCGTTTACACAGTGTACAAGTAGTTCAGTAACACATCCATTTACACAGTGTACAAGTATAAGTAGTTCAGTAGCACTTCCATTTACACAGCGTACAAGTATAAGTAGTTCAGTAACACATCCATTTACATACCGTACAAGTATAAGTAGTTCAGTAGCACTTCCATTTACACACTGTACAAGTATAAGTAGTTCATTAGCACTTCCGTTTACTCAGTGTACAAGTGTAAGTTGTTCAGTAACATCTCCGTTTACACAGTGTACAGGTAGTTCAGTAGCACTTCCATTTACACAGTGTGCAAGTATAAGTAGTTCAGTAACACACCCGTTTATACAGTGTACAAGTATAAGTAGTTCAGTAGCACTTCCGTTTACACAGTGTACAAGTATAAGTAGTTCAGTAACGCATCCATTTTCAGTGTACACGTATAAGTAGTTCAGTAATACATCTGTTCACACAGTGTACAAGTAGTTCAGTAGCATTTCCATTTACACAGTGTACAAATATAAGTAGTTCAGTAGCACTTCCATTACACAGTGTACAAGTATAAGTAGTTCAGTAACACATCCATTTACAATGTACAAGTATAAGTAGTTCAGTAACACAACCATTTACCAGTGTACAAGTAGTTCATCAGCACTTCCATTTACACAGTGTGCAAGCATAAGTAGTTCAGTAACCAAAAAAAGTCCAACTAGAGCCAACCAGTGTTGCCAGTCACTAAAGCACTTGTAAAAATAACACTGCTGCAGCCAGATACACAAACCGTTTTCAATTTATTAAAAATAATTCCACAAATGTAGATTGAGCGCTTTCTTCCCTGTAAGTAGGGATTTCATTAGAATCTGCCATTACATACCATATTTCCCCTTAAATACTAAATTAAAACATGACATCATCCAATTAAGCACATAAAGCAACATATACCCCATAAATTTTAAAACACATTTTCATTTGTTTAAAAATATACTACTAAAACATTTAAACTGCATTACTAACATTTAAAAAAAACACAAATATTTAATATAAACTGTCCATATATAATAACAAACTGATACCAAAATCTTCTACATACAAATTATTTCACAAAAGCTGCTTTTTTATGTAACAAGGGCTTAATGGAGATTTTATCATTAAGCCCAGGATTTTGACTAGCCTGCAACTTGATTTTCCACCTGACCTCATTTTCCTCTATGTGACTTCTATAGTTACCGCCTCTTGGATTTTGTAACACCCTTTCCAAAATGCCAAACTCAAACTCAGTAAAACATGGACACACAATAGAATGCTTATACAAGGCATTATTCATATTATTAGTTAATATTTGGTAATTGTGTTCGTATATCCTGTCCCTTAACCATCTCTCAGTCTTACCCACATAGAAACTGGGACAGGATTTACACATAGCCAAATATACCACCCCTGTAGTTTGACAATTACCCCTATCAAATTTCACTTGAGTCTTTAAGGAATTAGTTATAATGACACTTTCTTTTGTGCATATGTATTTACATTGAGAACAACTCCCTACATCTTGTTGTACCATACCTTTCCTTACATTTAGATACATCCTCAAACCATTTTTTAGATTTGTTCCTGTCTTATATACAAAGTTAGGTTTAGACCCTACTACTGCCCATAATTTTAAATTATTTCTTAAAATAGCCCAATTATTTTCCACAATTGTTTTCACTTCATAAGCTTTACCCCCACAGGGGACCATCATTGCTCTTTCAAATTCCTTATTTTCCTCCCCCATCTTATGTGTATCTTCACTCATAACATTTGGGTTACCTAATAGGGGCTTATATTATAGTTCAGTAACACATCCGTTTATACAGTATACAAGTATAAGTAGTTCAGTAGCACTTCCATTTACACAGTGTACAAGTATAAGTAGTTCAGTAACACATCCATTTACAGTGTACAAGTATAAGTAGTTCAGTAACACATCTGTTTACACAGTGTACAAGTAGTTCAGTAACATCTGTTTACACAGTGTACAAGTATAAGTAGTTCAGTAACACATCTGTTTACAGCGTACAATATAAGTAGTTCAGTAACACATCCGTTTACACAGTGTACAAGTAGTTCAGTAACATCTGCTTACATAGTGTACAAGTATAAGTCGTTCAGTAACACATCCATTTACACAGTGTACAAGTAGTTCAGTAGCACTTCCATTTACACAGTGTACAATTATAAGTAGTTTAGTAGCACTTCCGTTTATACAGTGTACAAGTATAAGTAGTTAGGTAGCACTTCCGTTTATACAGTGTACAAGTATAAGTAGTTAGGTAGCACTTCCGTTTACAGTGTACAAGTATAAGTAGTTCAGTAACACATCCATTTACGCAGTGTACAAGTAGTTCAGTAGCACTTCCATTTACACGGTGTACAAATTTAAGTAGTTTAGTAGCACTTCCGTTTACACAGTGTACAAGTATAAGTAGTTCAGTAGCACATCCGTTTACAAAGTGTACAAGTAATTCAGTAATATCTGTTTACACAGTGTGCAAGTATAAGTAGTTCAGTAACACATCCGTTTACACAGTGTACAAGTAGTTCAGTAGCACTTCCATTTACACAGTGTACAAGGATAAGTAGTTCAGTAGCACTTCCATTACACAGTGTACAAGTATAAGTAGTTCAGTAACACATCCATTTACAATGTACAAGTATAAGTAGTTCAGTAACACAACCATTTACCAGTGTACAAGTAGTTCATCAGCACTTCCATTTACACAGTGTGCAAGCATAAGTAGTTCAGTAACCAAAAAAAGTCCAACTAGAGCCAACCAGTGTTGCCAGTCACTAAAGCACTTGTAAAAATAACACTGCTGCAGCCAGATACACAAACCGTTTTCAATTTATTAAAAATAATTCCACAAATGTAGATTGAGCGCTTTCTTCCCTGTAAGTAGGGATTTCATTAGAATCTGCCATTACATACCATATTTCCCCTTAAATACTAAATTAAAACATGACATCATCCAATTAAGCACATAAAGCAACATATACCCCATAAATTATAAAACACATTTTCATTTGTTTAAAAATATACTACTAAAACATTTAAACTGCATTACTAACATTTAAAAAAAACACAAATATTTAATATAAACTGTCCATATATAATAACAAACTGATACCAAAATCTTCTACATACAAATTATTTCACAAAAGCTGCTTTTTTATGTAACAAGGGCTTAATGGAGATTTTATCATTAAGCCCAGGATTTTGACTAGCCTGCAGCTTGATTTTCCACCTGACCTCATTTTCCTCTATGTGACTTCTATAGTCACCTCCTCTTGGATTTTGTAACACCCTTTCCAAAATGCCAAACTCAAACTCAGTAAAACCTGGACACACAATAGAATGCTTATACAAGGCATTATTCATATAATTGTTAATATTTGGTAATTGTGTTCGTATATCCTGTCCCTTAACCATCTCTCAGTCTTACCCACATAGAAACTGGGACAGGATTTACACATAGCCAAATATATCACCCCTGTAGTTTGACAATTACCCCTATCAAATTTCACTTGAGTCTTTAAGGAATTAGTTATAATGACACTTTCTTTTGTGCATATGTATTTACATTGAGAACAACTCCCACATCTTGTTGTACCATACCTTCCCTTACATTTAGATACATCCTCAAACCATTTTTTAGATTTGTTCCTGTCTTATAAACAAAGTTAGGTTTAGACCCTACTACTGCCCATAATTTTAAATTATTTCTTAAAATAGCCCAATTATTTTCCTCAATTTTTTTCACTTCATAAGTTTTACCCCCACAGGGGACCACCATTGCTCTTTCAAATTCCTTATTTTCCTCCCCCATCTTATGTGTATCTTCACTCATAACATTTGGGTTACCTAATAGGGGCTTATATTATAGTTCAGTAACACATCCGTTTATACAGTGTACAAGTATAAGTAGTTCAGTAGCACTTCCACTTACACAGTGTACAAGTATAAGTAGTTCAGTAACACATCCGTTTACACAGTGTACAAGTATAAGTAGTTCAGTAGCCCTTCCATTTACACAGTGTACAAGTATAAGTAGTTCAGTAACACATCCATTTACAGTGTACAAGTATAAGTAGTTCAGTAACACATCTGTTTACACAGTGTACAAGTAGTTCAGTAACATCTGTTTACACAGTGTACAAGTATAAGTAGTTCAGTAACACATCTGTTTACAGTGTACAATATAAGTAGTTCAGTAACACATCTGTTTACACAGTGTACAAGTAGTTCAGTAACATCTGTTTACATAGTGTACAAGTATAAGTAGTTCAGTAACACATCCATTTACACAGTGTACAAGTAGTTCAGTAGCACTTCCATTTACACAGTGTACAAGTATAAGTAGTTTAGTAGCACTTCCGTTTATACAGTGTACAAGTATAAGTAGTTAGGTAGCACTTCCGTTTACAGTGTACAAGTATAAGTAGTTCAGTAACACATCCATTTACATAGTGTACAAGTAGTTCAGTAGCACTTCCATTTACACGGTGTACAAATTTAAGTAGTTTAGTAGCACTTCCGTTTACACAGTGTAGAAGTATAAGTAGTTCAGCAGCACATCCATTTACAAAGTGTACAAGTAGTTCAGTAATATCTGTTTACACAGTGTACAAGTATAAGTAGTTCAGTAACACATCCGTTTACACAGTGTACAAGTAGTTCAGTAGCACTTCCATTTACACAGTGTACAAGTATAAGTAGTTTAGTAGCACATCCGTTTACATAGTGTACAAGTATAAGTAGTTCAGTAGCACATCCGTTTACAAAGTGTACAAGTAGTTCAGTAACATCTGTTTACACAGTGTACAAGTATAAATAGTTCAGTAGCACATCCATTTACACAGTGTACCTGTACCTATAGAATGGTATACTCATCTGTGATAGGGCTTGTAGTCTGATATGCTCTAACTAGAAAATTTCACACACATTTATTAAAACCTTGTGGATCCACCTAACCATCTTCATCCTCAATTAAATGCATGTCCTACTCAGGCATGCTACCACTTTACCCTTATTATTTAACTTGCAGTGCAACTCAGCAAAGAAATACAGTAAGCCATAGCTTGCCTAAACACTTTTCACAGGGAACAATAATCTTACATCCACAATAACTGCTGTCATATTTCAGTCAATCTCCGAAACAGATAAGCTAACAGTTTTCTAATTTCTTCATACAGGTTTAACAGCTACCCACTTACAGATGCTATGGGGGACTTACTTAAACTGTTAAGAATACATTTCACTAACCTCAGCCTCATTATTTTCTTTACTTTGTTTTTTAACCAGATAGGTGGACTGATCGCTCTAGACTCTTTCTAGCTAGAACCCAGTCCGTGCAGCAGTCAGCAGTACATAATTATCAATATCTACTTGTTACATCATCCTAAATATTTGATGTTATACTACCAAGGAAACATTCAGAGGGGTCCAAGACCAGAAACATAATGCTACTAGGAAGAAATATCAGACATATGGTTAAACAGTGGAAGACGATACTTGAATGTATGAAGACTCACTGTGACTGCAAGCCTAGGAGAAGGTAAGGCCTAGGCCATAGTTAAGCCATATAGTTACATTTAAAATTTAAAAATAAACAAATTCAAACATAAAAGCAAAAATACTGAAGTTAAGCCAGTGTGTCCAAAAAGGCCCATTTGGTGGATGTTGTGAGTGATGCAGAAACAGTGCAACAAACAGGTAATAACTTGTTTTGCACTTGCTTAATTGTTTATATTTTTTTAACTGCACTACTTTTTGGTCTGGTGTTTTGTGTATATTTGAGGAAAAGTGTGAATGAAGATTTTTCCAAGCAGTAGATACCTTTCCATTTCTAGTGGAAGGTGCCTAAGCTGAATCTATTAGCCTCAAATTAATTTTGGTGGTTTAATATAGAAGAACATCTGTGAATTATAATGAACTCTTTGAGATCCATAACAATCTACTCATGTCTTCTAGCTTCAAATGGTTACCAAAGTCCTGATGCTAAATTTTTTTGTGGGACTTTGTCAACAACTTGTTAAAATATATAAAGGCTTCATCCATAGTGGCTATACTGTTGCAATGGTAACATAGCCAGACACCTAAAAGACTCATCTGGTAGGTCAGTCCTTCCTTCCTGAATCTTGCGCCCTAAATGCCACAACACATTCCATTTATTTTCTGATAACTTACATCAGATTAACTGATCCATCATTTTCTACCTCTTACCTGCTCCCATTTGTGATGTAAATATCCAGTCTGCTTCACTGCTTTGTCTCCATTCAGTTTTAAGAGTTGTTGATTGGACTTGAGCAATCCCCTCCCATACAAGAACAATTTCCTGGAATGGTTACAGTGCTTCCTAGCCTAGTTTCATGACTACTAAAGAGAAATACTTACTCGTTCTCATTGTCTTTGGACCAGTCCTTTCTGTTCATGTTCCCTTCCCTTTGCAGTTTATAATATACCTTCATTGTTGCATTCTATTCCCCTATCATTTGCTGACGCTCTTGTTCAGTCAGCTTGTAATGCCACATTGTCTTCATACAGCAGCTTTGTTAACCTGTCCCATCCAACTTGCTTGCTAATGTAGTCCATCCCCAGCATGAACAGCAGTGGGTTCAGAGCTGACCCCTGATGCACACCCACTGCCACTGAAAAACCCTTTTTGAGTCCAAACACTGTACTTGTGTCATCAGGTCCTTGCACATAGCCCACACTAATGCTACCAATGGTTCCAGAACTTTGAACCATTGCAGGACTGTCCAAATCAGATTTCTTGTAACCTTGTCATATGCTTTTTCCAAGTTTAAGAATGCCCAGTTGGACAATCTCTTCATCTCTAGCTTCCCCTCCACTATCTGTCACACTGCAAACATCAGGTCAGTTATGCTGCATCCTGATCGGAATCCAAACTGCTCATCTCCCATCTTATTTTTCTTACACTGCATATTCATTTATCCATCACCATCTCCAGCACTTACAGTTTGATACCTTTACATTGCCCATAGCTGTGAATGCTTTTTTTTGTGCATTGACACTAGAATGTTCATTTTCCAGTCATCTGGATACTCCTTTCTCTCCATATTGCTATAAGTACCCACTGGAGCCATTTCTTCTCTAACTCACCCAGCATCTTGATCATATTTACTGTGACCTCTTCTGAGCCTGCTGTTTTCCCTGACTTCATTTTCCTTAGTGCTGTTCTTACTTCTAGGGTGGGCTCTTCTTCCTCTTTCATTGTAGGTTGTGTCTGGTGCAGTACAACTTCTGCAGGGTTTCCTTCATTCAGAAGCTACTGGAAGTACCCCTTCCATCTACCTTTGATATCCTGTGGACGGTGGGAAGGATTTTGTTACATCCCTTCTGAAGGTTGAATAATGACTAGTATCCCTTATAAAGACAAGAGTCATCAGACACCTTTCATATTTCTGTCTTTGCCTAGCAACCTGATAGAGTTTCTTGCTGTCATCTGCTTAGTCACTTTCCAGAAACTGGTACAGTACATCTGAGCCTTGTTCTTTGTTACTGTGACTGCTCCTTTTGTTAGCCAACTAATATTCCTTCTTAGCCTGGTCCATCTTTTCTCTCCCCCACTTTTTCCTTCACTAGTTATGATCAGATGACTGAATCATAAGTCTTTGTAGTATGTGGAGTTTCGGTTTCTCTGATTTACTTCTAGTTACAGAAAAAGGTGTAGATGCATAGAAAGCTATAAAACCCTTCTCAGTGCCACACAGAGGCCAGAAGCCAAGTGTCCATCTGACAGACTAATAGCTTCAAAAAGCTGTTAAATACTTCAGTCTGCTTTTTTAAAGTGTATTACAGCTTTTAAAAGTCATTTTAGGGGGTGGTACAATGGTTAAGATGTTTACCTCACAGTCAGAGGATACAGAGTTAGATTTGCACCTTTGGAAGGGAATCTGGTTAAACCTAAAAAGGCCTATAAGGACAGCTAGCCTACTACTTATATACTTAGCTATCAACTTATTTTCGGTTCTCAACTCTAGTCTGTGGTGGCCGCTATGTTTGCTCCACCAGAAGAGTACAGCATAACAAAACTCTAAGCTGTACATAACAAAATTTTTTATGCACTTCTTTTATGTCAGAGATATGCATAACAAGGTTGTCTGTAAAACAATTTCAGAGCATAATCAGCAAGTTTCATGTACTATTTATTTACTTACATTTATTTACTAGCATAACATGATGCATAAAAGAAGTGAGAAATACTATATGAATCAAAGATCATTGCCCAAAAGGTTTGTTTTCCGCATCAAAACATGCAAAAATCTGCATCCTCCTTAATTTTGTACTGGTGATGCTGGCCAATTGTCTGTTGAAACATCATGAGTACATTGTAAAAATCTACATCTGTATCACACATTGCAAATTAAACCAACCTTCTTCTATAAGAGGGAATGCATTACACCTTAGTTGTGCTGTTTGTCCTGCTGGTGTAATTGGAAAAACAACTATCAATAACAAAGAAGAAAAATAGTTTAAAAACAGAAAAAGAGGTAAAGTATTACCAACATCTTCTTTTGGGAGTATTTCTCAAAGTTTTTTTTTTTTTCCTAAAAGGAAAACTGCTATAGATAAAAGAAACTGCAGCAGATAGGTGAGTAAGACATAACAGTCTGTTAGTCATATTTCAAAATACAAACACGAAGGGCATCACAGTGCGGATAGAACCTAAGTCGTAGTACAATGAGCCCTGTCTTTCACATGTCCATGACTTCACACTTGTTTATACTGAACAGAATTTATTTTTAACATCTACAATAGCAACAATATTTTGGGTATAACGTTGGCAGTGGCATTTGAATTTAGTATGCAAAAATAAGCATGCAGATTTGTTTAATAATTTAATTGAAAAATTGAGTTTGTGATGGTCACAAGCATAGGTTTTGGCTTCTACAATGTGTAGAAAAATCTGAAACACTTATCAACTAACTAAAGAAGCACAGCGGTATATTTATCTTGTCTTAAGCTGGCATTAGCACCTTCAGATACTAACATATTACTGTCTCTTATAGGTACTGTAACTGTTGTTCTTATACATATGTGTAAATCTAAACATGGAAATTACATGCTACTATAATGTGAATTGTGTTTCCAGACACACCACAGTGTTCTTCATCCTAGTAGTTAAGTTTAAGTTCTGTTGAGAAGAGATCAGCCTGCCAGAGGCTAAGTAGTTTGCAGCACCTGCTGCTACTTTTAATGGTGTTAGCTTTACATTGCCAGAACTCTGTTATTTACATATGTAGATAAATGTTTGAGTTCCTTTGAGCAGATTACTTATATTGGAGTCTACTTTATGCGCTCGAAACATGAAAAACCCAAATCCAAATAGAGAGACACATAAAGAGCGAACCGTGAATACGTCAAATGTACTTGTTTGTGTCTTTTGGCTTTTCCCGGTTAGGGGTCGCCACAGAGGAACTCCGGTCCGCTAATGATTGGCAGTAGATTTTTACATACTGGCTTGCCGGGCCTAACGCACAACCTTCAATGAAGGAACGCCCATTCACATATGTCGCTACACAGAAGACGTTCTAACTGAGAATCGAACGGGCGTCTAACTGTGAGGCGACAATGCTACCGCAGCACCACCACCACAGTAGCATACATATAGTCGAACGTACTAAAGCGCGAAATTTAAAACCTCGATCCATCATAGTCGGCCAACCCACCACCCGCAACACACTACCTACCCAAACACAATAAAAAAAACACATATATACACTAACCAAAACCCTACTTCTAACCCTAAATAAAAACACCAAAACCCTACTGCTAACCCTACACTAAACCCCACATACACAACTATCTATGCACTATCCATAACCCCTCCCTAACCTTAAGGTCCGTAACTGCCGCACACATCCCCTACGGAGCTATACCCAAACAAACTAACTATTCCACACACATACACTTAACAAAACCCTACAGTAAACCTTACATACATTACCTACACATAACCTTACATACACTACCTACCTATGCACTTACCTTAACCCCTCCCTAACCCTAAGGTCCATAACTATTGCACACTTACTTTATGGAGCTCTACCGCAGATGGGCCAACTATGCGAATTTGATATTTCCACTTTTACGGTTTCGTTCGTTCGACGTATTCGCAGTTTGCTCTTTACGTGTCACGCTATTCAGATTCGGGTTTTTCAGCTTTCGAGCGCATAAAGTAGACCCCTTACATTACACCAACAGATAATATAACTTTTATTAGTAGAACTAGCTGTAGTCATTAAAAAAACTGTGAACTGATTTACTGTCAACTCATTAATTAATCATTAATTTAAATAACAGAATGAAATAATTTTATATGTTAATAATTACATGTCCTTATTTCTAACATTATGCATTTGAATTGCTCAGCTCTGACAAACGGTACTGATGTTAATGATGGTGCTGATGGTGATAATGACTGACAATGTTGACGTTTGCAAATATTCTGAAAACATGCTTTAACTAAAACATCATACACAAGGTTGCACTGGCAGAAAGAAACAGTTCAGTACTGTTTGTTCAGTGACGCATTTTCTTGACTATAATGGATACTGTTTGTTTTTCTGTGAGGCTAAAAAATTTCACGGTAAAGTGAAAACAGTTTCCACCCCCAAACCCACCTACACAGATTAATAGCTTCTGTTTATCTTGATTTCTAAATACGTTTGCACAACACATCATGTCATCACATTCCAGACAATATCCAGTGTTTACATTCAGAGGTTATGCTTCAAAGTTAGTTCAACCTATGATGTACTGAATCAGATACAGGGTTAGTGTCACTCTTTCAACATAACAGTCATGATGTACAATAAAGTATTAAAAAAACTCTGGCGCATATCTGTTGGCAACCACATATCAACTGCAATCAATGCAGCTGTTTATATAAAAGCTGAAAAAAGAAACAAATACAAAAATAGTATTTTCTGTAGAACATGGAAGTGAAGAGAAACACTGGATGATACATTATTCCTCAAGATACCTATTCTTGTTTCTGTCAAATGCCCTTACAAACCCTTTTGATACAAAATGTGGCACTGCAAATAAACATGAATTCCTGTTTTCACTGGTTTTATTTTTATTTCAAGAAACAGTTGCATTTTTAAAAAGAGACTGCTAGCAAAGCGAAAGGTGGCATCTAGTTCAAGGGTTTTTTCCTTTTTTTTGAATCTGTGTCTCAGTGTATGTGTGACAGAGCGCTGACAATTTATTTTGCTAATACTCATAATACTATTAGTCTCTCATTGACTCCATATTAAAAAGTCGCCTACATACTATATAGAAGTTGATACTCTCACATAATAAAAAACAAAAAAAATCGATGAGAAAAATAGCTACAACCTGAGAGGCTACACAGGTCACAAAAAAAAAGATGTCAACTTCATCATACATACCTATATATAGATCTGCATGAATATGTTCATAAGTTCATAGGCATATACTAGGCTACCAACCACCAGGACCTTTATAAGCCTTGCCATGCAATCCAACCCAGTTGTGTCCCTATGTATCATGGGCACTTATTAGGAGGGGGTACGTTAGTTAGGAAGTTTCTAGAGGTAGGGGTATGTTAATCTGGGCATTACTCTCTGCCTCTCTGCCTCCCTTTATTAGAAACATAGGGATCAGACCTGAGGCGAATTTCTGACTTCCAATCCATTGGTCAAGGTTATGCTTAAATAGTGCTAGGGATGGACTCTGCTTCACATGGATGGGAGACTGTTCAAGAACATGTGAATCCTCTGAAATACATATCTGTCTTGTCAACATGTTATTTGCATCACAAGCAACATTTAAATCCTTGGATCTAGTCATTCTGATGCAGTTCATTTTGCAAATGTGCAAAAGGTCCATCAGAGCCAGATCTGAGAATGTTTTGTATGCCAGGCAGAGCTCACCTCTTAGTAACCTGTAGAAAACATGCAGAAATAGGGCTTTAAGTTGATTTATAAGGACAATATGTTTATACCACGGATTCTCCTGGTAAGGCACCTTTAAGGGCATTCCAACTGTTGCACATATCTGGTCAGGTACATGCCTATAGGGGGTATTATACTCAATGATCCATCTAATAAGGGCCACATGAAGTGACACTATGATATCCTTGGACCTGGATGCCATGCCTTTACTTATAAGTTGGGTGACAAGGAATGATTTTCTTACTACCTTGGCCACATGTTGGTCAAAGGCTACATTATACTCTAAATATGTTCCCAGATTCCTGACTACCAGATCAGCTCTTAGGGGTGTCTTATCGGTGGAGTAATTAGCCTGGATGGCAGTTTTCCAAAAGGAACTATAATGTATTTCTTGGCACTGAATTTTAATCCATGACTTGACAACATTCATTTGTCTGTGTTAGACCCTCTTGTAAGACATTTTATTTTTGTTATGGGAGAAATCTATAATAGCTCCTAATTTGCAGTCATCTGTGAACTTATTCAGCCAAATGCCCTTGACATTGGCCTTTACCTCTGAGAAGTAGATGCCAAACAGGAGCAGTCCCAGCACAGAGCCCTGAGGTACCACACTGGTGACCAATCTCTTAGTGCAGGTGATCTACATCCAGTTCAGAGAGTTTATCAACTATACCCAAGTGTGGTATTGTACCGAATGCCTCAGCCAAAATCAGCTAGGCAGTATGCACCATTTTCCCCTCATCCATTGCCTTGGTGACGTTCTCGAAGAGGTCCACCAGATTTAGTGGGCATGACCTTCCCTTGAAAAAGCCAAATTAGGTTGTGTGCAGTGTCTGAAGGTTGTCTATGTCTTTGTTGATCATTTCCATGATAATTCACTCCATGGCTTTGCATACTAAACTAGTCAGACTAACAGGTCTGTAGTTTCTGGGGTCAATTGATGGTTCACCCTTGTGAAGTGGGATAACCGTTGCAGTCCTCCATTCTTGTGGTACAAAGCCTGTTTTGAAGGTATAGTGGAAATGTGACTGACGTGGTCCTAACAGGTCATTGTTCAAGCTATTTAGGAGGCATCCTGGGATATTGTCTGGGCCCATTAAGGCTGTGTTTCTGTCCTTAGTGAGCACCACCAGAACCTGTTCCCTGTTAATAGTTATGGGCGTTATGCTAGTCAGCTAGCAAATTCACTATGCCACTCTGCTCAATGAAGGTGGTGCCATTGACTACGAGCTTGGCACACTGATGTCTGCTGCCTTTGAGGGTTTGGCCATAGCTGTAGAAGGCCTTGTAGTTGTCTTTGGCCTAGAAGGCTATCCTGGCCTCTAATTGATCTTGTTGAACTTAAACTGGTCCTCTTAGTTTCTTGTGTACTTTAATTAGAAAGCTCCTATCATTATAGGAGTTGTTCTTCCTGATTTTAGCCATGACTTTATTTCTTTTGTTATATACACTATTAAAATTAGAATGATACCAGTGTGCTTTCTTTTTAGAGTTTGCTTTAGGCTTACTTCTAGTAGTTACAACAGCCTCTCTACAGCCGTTTATACAGTTGTGAACACTTCAGCATAGGTTGCTCTGAACTCACAGCTGTGAAAGACACTGAATTTTGACAAACTATCATTTAAATGGTATGTAGATTGCTTTGGAATTATTCCTGACTGTTACAGGGTTTGTTGGGGTTTCAAAGGAGGCAGCTTTGTCCTTCCACCTCATCAGTGAGGACTTGGCAGGTGCAACGCTTTGCTATATTGGTGAGTATCAGGTCCAGTATGATTAAACCTCTGGTGGGTGTGTGCAGTATCTGGTCAAGGGTACTTCTGTTAATAAAGTCCAGGAATCATTGTGCCTGCAAGTATGAGGCAGTATATGTTTCCCAGTCTATAGTGTAGTCGTTAAAGACTCACATGAATAGGGTATCTGGTTTAATAGTAAGTGTCTCCAGTAAGTCTAGTTATGATGTATGGGATTCTAGTGACATAGAGGGTGACCTACAGCTTGCTAGGATATGGTATGGGAATATGTCTATGGTGATTTGCATGTGGATAAATTCGAGAGTATCATCCTGTTTAACAAACATAAAGTTAGACTGAGACTCCTCAACCCTTTTACACTGTCTGTGCAGCTGATGGACTAAATGTGTGGAAGGCACTGAAGCCTTGCACCACTGGAGTACTTTCTGCAAATTTAATCCAAGTCTCAGTAATGTCACACATGTCTATACTGGTGTGTGCCACATAATGTCCTTCAGCACAAAGTCAGATCACATTTATATCCATACCGTTCTAAGTGGACATACATGCTATTAGCCATTATGCAGACAGACATTAAGCAAAGCACAATACAATGAATACGGTGTTAGCTTAACTTTCACTCCGCTTAATGTTCTATGGGATAAAACTTATCCCGGATTTTAAGCAGTGCATGCCTATATTATCCAGAGTGAGGAGACTTTGTAGGGTGTGGAGTTTCTTGTTTAGGCTTCTAGCACTGAGCAGTAACACTTTTAGGTTTCTTTGAGTTTTACATGCAATGTTGGTAGGTTTGTGAATTCGACATTGCCTAAAAAAAGGCTCTAAGGGGGTGGATAAAGTTTTAGCCAATTTTTGGAAGCCTAGGGGAGACAGGTGCAGACTGTCTTTTGCAAAGCAAATTGGTTTGTTTAGCATGTCCTCCCATGCTTATAAATACTGAATCCCACTGGAAAGACACAAGAAACTAAGCCAATTATTGACGTCAATCATCTTTTGTTCATACTGTGTCATCATCCTTACTGAAGGCAAAGTACTGCTTAATGCAAGGCACATACCTGCCTGAGACACACATTCAGAGCAATCAACAGTGTTTTTCTTCATATAGTCCAAGGAAGTATGTTCATAGGTTCATAGGTAGGTACTAGGTTATTGGCCCTAGGGCCTATATAAGCCTAGCCAAAAAGGTACCCTGGCTTTCGCCACACAAGAAAATTATTTTCCTGTGCCCCTGTCGGGCAGAGCCACAGAGGTGATCCCCAGGGTGAATTTCCTATTTCTCATCCAGTCATCAAGATTTTTCTTGAAGAGTGCTAATGAGGAGCTTTGTTTGATATAGATAGGTAGTTTGTTTCAGAATATGGGAAGTCTCTGGAACAGTAATCTATCCCTCCAGCATGTTCTGTTTATTGCAGTGACAATGTTTAGGTTCCTAGAGCGTGTAGCTCAGAAGGATTGGGATTTCTTTAAGTGGAGCATGCTCTGGGTTTGACATAGCTTTGTATGTTAGGCAGAGATCGCCTCTGAGTAGGCGATATGCAATGGAGTAAAGCTGGAGTTTTTTGAGACGGTCTGCTTAGGGCATCTGTTTGAGGCCGGTAATCCTCTTTGTGAGGTATTTCTGTGGCCTTTGCAGTTGTTGTAGATGTCTTGTGAGGAACATACCATAAGGGGCGTTGTACTCTATAATGGGTCTAATGAGTGATGAGTAGAGGGGAACAATGACCTATTTTATCCTGGAAAAGAAACCATTTGTGATGAGGTGTGCCACATAGAAGGATTTCCTGACTACTGTGGTGATGTGATTATCAAAGGAGAGACTGCTGTCCACCTGTGTCCCCAAGGTCTCTTATCACACTTTCGGTGTTAAGTAGACTACCACCTATGTGTTAACTCATGGGTACAGAGTTTTTACCAAAGGGGATGACAATGCACTTTTTGGAATTGAGCTTGAGGCCATGGATTTGACACCAGGCATCTGTCTCCGTGAGGCCCTTTTGTAGGATGTCCACATCGTTAGGAGTTTTGATTATGGCTCCTAGTTTGCAGTCATCTGAGAACTTTGTTAGCCAAAGACCTTCGGTGTTAGCCTGTACTTCAGAAAAGTAAATACCAAACAGGAGAGGACCCAGGACAGTTGGCAACCCATCTTGTGACATAGGGATTTATACCTAGTTTGGTGAGTTAATCTATAATTCCAGAGTGGGGGGTGGTGTTAAAAGCCTTGGCGAGATCTAGATAGGTTGTGTGAACCACCTTACCCTCTTCTACGGCTTTGGTGACTGCTTCAAAGAAGTCTATCAGGTTTAGGAGACATGATCTGCCTTTTACAAACCTGAAATGGGTGGGATCCAGAGTTTGGAGAGCTCCAGTGTCTTTATTTATGAGTTCCATGATGATACTTTCCATGGCCATGCAGACCAGGCTCATTAGGGCAGTAGTTCCTGTGGTCCATGGTGGCTCCCCCTTTGTGGAGTGGGATAACCGTCGGTGTGCGCCATTCAGTGGGCACAAAGCTTGAGGTGAGGCTATGGTTGAACATGGTGCTTAGGTGGGGTGCCAGTTCATTCTGCAGTTCGTGTAGAACGCAGCCTGGGATGCTGTCAGGTCCCATGGATGCTGTGTTCTTGGTTTTGGAGAGTGTGGTTTTTATCTGTGCAGCCATGATTACAGGAACTTTGCATTCTTCCGGTATAGAGATGGGCCCTTTAGGGGGTGAGAGGGGGATAAAGGTAGCACTGAACCTATCTGCCAGGATGTTAGCAATATCAGTTGGTTCTGTATATTTAGTGCCATTGTGCTGTAACTCAAAACAGATCTGAGTGTTGCCATTGATATTCTTGACATAGCTATAGAATGCTTTGTGGTTGTCTTTAGAATCAGTGTCGATTTTGTTTTCGTAACTAGCTTTGGAGGATTTTATGAGGGATCTCAGCTTTTTACTGAGGCTGACCAGGGAGTTCCTCCAATCATCGGATTTTACTCTTTTTTGCAACAGTTTCTTTCTTCTGTTATAGAGTTTGTTTATGGCAGGGGGCCACCAGCTTGGCTTCCTTTTATTGGAGGATAGCATCTTGGTTCTGTTACAGATAGCATGATCCATGCACTCATGTAAGTGCTTATAAAGTCTATTTGTGCAGGATTCTGCAGTCGTACCTCTACTGTCCGTCTGCATGGGTGTCGTAAAGTTTGCCACTTCTGTCTTAAGAAGCATGAAGTTGGCTTTGGAGACATTTTTATAGTGGTTTTCCCTAAATGGGGGTTGGGGGTGGGATGTGGATATCTAGAGTGATTAGCTTGTGGTCGGATCTGACCAACGAGGAATTGACCTCTGGTGTGGAACACTGGTCGCCCATGTTGGTAATGACCAGGTCTAGGATATTGCTGCCCCTGGTGGGGGTGTGGATAAGTTGATCCCAGGTGTTGGAATTTATGAATTCCAGAAAATGTTGAGCAAAAGAGTTGGTACATGAGTAGTTTTCACAGTTAATGGTGGGGTAGTTGAAATCGCCCATTATTAGGGTGTTGGGTTGTACCCTAATATTTTCCAGTGTATCAAGAAATGAGTAGTGGGAATCCTGGGGCATGGTGGGGGATCTGTAGCAAGTTCAAATTTGGATTGTGGTCTTGCCCAGAGTTAGCTGCACTTGGATAATCTCGGATGCATTATGCTGAGCAACTAGCCTGGAGGTGTGGATATCCTTAATGAATATATGGACATGCCTCCACCTTTAGTGTTTCGGTCCAGGTTAGGTGGCCAAAAGGTGTGGTATGAATGGTAAAGCAGGGATGCTCTCTGGAGCCTTGAACCAGGTCTCTGTCACTGCACAGATGTCGATGTTCTCCATTTTAAGGAGTATCTCGAGTGAATGCATTTTGAGCATTGAGTAGCATTACCCTCACATTTTGCTTGCTTGTATCTGTTAAGGTGGTGAATTGTTCATTTGAACCTTGCCTAACAAAGTCACTATAGGAGTGGCAAGAGCCCTATCCAGTATCCAGAATCCCAAGGGCAACAGGTGCAAGCCATCTCTGGCAAAGCATCGTGGTTTGTCGATCATGTCAACCCAGGCAGACAGATACTGGATCCCCTTAGAATGACACCAGATGCTTAGCCAATTGTTGAAGTCAATCATTTTGTCCTTGTACTGTGGTATCATTCTGGATGATAGCAGGATGCTACTCAGGGCTAGGGTCATACCTGCCTGAGCTACAAGATCGGAGAGCTCCTCCATGTGTCTTTTCATGTAGTCTAGGGAGGTACGTCTCAGGTCATTCACACCAACATGGACAATGACAGAGTCATATTTGTACTTGTTGGGGAGTGACCTGCGTGTGTGCGTTATGTGGCAGATCCTGGCACCCAACAGGCAGTTGACAGTAACTTTCTCCTTGTTTAGCCTGGTGAGTGGAACATCAGTTTGCCTGACTATAGAGTCACCTATGACTAGAGTGTTGAGTACATTGTTATGCCTTATGGGCTGCGGTTGAGTGGCACAATGAGTTTGTGGGCTATGTGTCACTTGGGTTGTGTTGGGGGATGGACGTTGCTTGCGTTTCTGCTTTGGAGGTCTCTGTTGCTTGAGCATATTTTTATTGCGAGCCTCCGCGAATGTAGGTGTGTGTTTCGTATTTCTATGTGTCTATTTTGGTGGTATATGTTTTCAGGGACGATGTGATGAGTGTGGTGTGGTGCAAGTGATTACCTTCTCCTCTTGACTGTCTAGTCCAGTCTTGGTTGAAGAGAGCTTTGCTTCCAGTTTGGCTATATAAGTGCATCTCTCACAGGTTGTAGTGTTAGGTGGTAGGAGGAGAGGGTTGTCTGTGCACATGATGCAATTGCTGCATTGCCCCCAAGATGCCCAGATTCATCAGGTAGACAGGAGAAAACACTGGGAGCTTATTCTTAGGCATGCCTGGATATGTGCTTATTTATTAAGTACTAAAAACTGTTTTCCTCTAGACAAGTGGGGAAAGTTGAGTGATGTAGTAATTGTAGCTTATTTAGTGCTTACAACTAGTTCTGAACAAGTGCTGAGCTCAAAGAAACAGATTTTAGTGCTATAACTAAAAAAACTGGCTAGTTCTAAGGGAAAGTTTGAAGAGCAGACTTTATGGTGCCAGGAATAGTTTAACCCTAGCTAAGCAACGATGCATAAAGTGTATATATATATTTTAATATAACAGTAGCAAATGAGCAAACTGATTTAAACAAATTAACCAATAAAAAGCTAAAAACGGAGCCCTGTTCCAGCAGTCTTCGATCAGACAAGTTCTAACTGCACACTCCTGCCATTAGGGTGCAGGGAACCTTCTCCAAAAAAAGATTGTCTGGATTAGTGCTCAAGTTATACAAACAAAGCTAGATTCAGCAAGTCTGAATTTAGTCTATGCTACAGCAAACAAGGCATACCAATTTCAGAAAGAAACAGTTCAAATCAGCAGGCACAATAAGCCTTTAACCAGAAACTCCCAGCTCAAAAGGGCAGAATCTACCCTCTCCTCCCACAAGAGTGCAGACCACACCTTCTTAATATACAATAACTGGCCCAAGCCCAAGTGCTTAAACCAGAACTAATACACTTTTAGAATAACAGACACTAAGCCTTCAATCAGCTACTCCCAACTTAGAAGGATGTAAGCTACCTGTTCTGCCACAACAGTGTAGACCACAAACCTTCTTAATGTAAAACAACTGGTCTGGAGCCCAAGTGCTTAAACCAAAAGGCTTAGAGTAACAGTTACAATTTAATCAGGCTACTACTAAGCAGTAATAGATGGAGCAGAATAGATACAACTGAGTACTTTTAAGAAGAGGCAAAAGCAAAATAAAGTGCAATTTTTTTATTTATTTATTTTTTTTAGTAAAGTGCAAGGAGAGAGGAAGAAGGAGCAGAAGTAAAATTCAAGGTTAAAAACCTAAGTGGGTTGACCTTCTAAAATGTTCTCTCTGTATTAAGTAGAGTGAACACCAGACTGGGAGGGGTGTCCCAGATCAAATTTACAGTAGGGGTGGGCAACTGCAAAGCCACCAACTATAACACCACCACAAGAATAGGATGGGGGGGACAGTTTCAGGTCAGATGAGAAAGAGAAAACAATGCCAGAAAATATATAAAATAATTTAGTTTGGCAAAATTAAGACAATGCAGAACTCTGAAAGGTTAAAATGCCAATAAATATATTTATCAGTCAGTCAGTGATATATTTCCAGTTTGTTTGAGAATCACACTGCAGACAGAACACCAGGAGTTTTCAACAGTGTATGCAGGAATTTACAAACATAAACTATTTTTAAATCAGCAAGCCTTGAAGCAATCAAATAACAAAAAAGCTGTTAGACCAGTTTTATAAACTTCACCACAGGAATAAGGGGGAAGCAGTTTCAGGACAGATGAGAAACAGAAAACAATGCAGTTTCAGGACAGATGAGAAACAGAAAACAATGTCAGAAAATATATAAAATAATTCAGTCAGGCAAAATTAAGACAATGCAGAACTCTGAAAGGTTAAAGTGCCAAGAAATATACTTATCAATCAGAGACATATTTCCAGATTGTTTGAGAATCACACTACAGACAGAACACCAGGATTTTCCAACAGTGTATATGTCTCAGGTCATTAACACCCACATGAAGTATGATAGAATTACTCTGATACCTGTGATGTGGTGACCTGAGTGTGTGCATAACTTGGCAGATCTTGGGTCCAGATAAGCAACTAACTGTTATTTTCTCCTTGTTCAATCTGGTGTGTGGGTCATCTGCATGTTGTGTAATACAGTCCCCTATGACAAGAGCCCCGAGTAATGTATCTGCCTGCCTTATGGGCTTTGCTCTTGGGGCTCCACATGGTGCACACAGGGTTGGCATAATGAGCAAGGTGTTTACCTTTCAGACACAAGGTGCAGGGTTTGATTCTCAAATGTTGTAATTGGCTAGGTTACATGTAGTTCTTCTAAAACTGATAAGACAAAATCAAAACTGGTATATATGCAATGGAGAATTGAATTTAGCTCAAGAAGACAAACAGCACAGGATCAACAACCTTTGCAACCAGCACAAGAGATAAGATGTATACAGCCAATTAGTTAAAGAGTTTGATAATGAAGATCAGACTAGCATAGTTAGTAAAGTGTTTAATTTGTTCTGATATGTGGCTTAATCTCCTCGGGGTAGGTCTGTACCGTTAGCCAAGCATGGTGCCTTGTTTCAGCTACTGCAGACCGAACTGAAGGATCTACACTGTCATAATTATACTCACTTAGCCATATGGTCACCTAATTTGTCATTATCCATACTGAGCATTGTCTCCTTCAATGCTTAGTGTCTGGATGAGCTGTATGTTCCTGCATTTGCTTAAGAACTGCTTCTTGGGAAGAATCTGTACTACCAGCTCAGGTTCTTCCCGATGCAAGTGAATGAGTATAGCAAATCACAACAACTATTCATCTCCTTCAGTATGTAGAGGGTAGAGCTGACAGTTGTCAAAGACATCTCTTCCAAGTGGACTGCTAATTACATTATTATCATCACCAGGACACATGCTGCTGTCAAACAGTACAAGAGCAAGGCTGCTTCTAGTCATCACTTCAGAAATGTCTCCATTGTGACTACTTGCACTGTAGCCACTTGGTCATAAGTGTATGCCTTTACCAAGCACTATTACTTAGCATGCAAGTCCAGGAGTCAGGTCTGTTCTGGTACCTCAGTACTTCAGGCCTCAACCTTCTGAGTTTGTGTCTTCTGTCCAACCTACAGCTTCTGCCGCCTGCAGGCAGGGGATTACTGCTCAGATTCTTCTTAGTCACAAACCTTCTCAGGATGGTACACAGTATCACATGTAACAGATACACCGTACTTTATGAGTTGATCCAGGAGGGGAACCTCCTTAGTGAATCACCACATACAAGCCTCAGTCCCCCAGTGGCTGAAGTGCACCTCATCCTCTTTCTGATGCTGGAGTTCTAAACTCTCACTTTCTCTCCTTTTTCTTATTTGCAGAAAGCATGCTTATTCAATGGTCTGAGTTGAACTTTTTGGGTAAGACTCCAGGCACACTCTCTTTATGTACTACAAAAAAATCAGAATATGGACTGGTGAACATCACACATGCCCCCCTCCCACCCAACACTCAAGAAAATCAAAAGAGCCAAATTAAAAATGGAAGAAAGGACTGTCCCAGATGCATGCTCACCAAAGAGGGTCTTTCAAATGTAATACATCAAGAACATATCCATTATACCCCTACTGCGGTTTATGAAAGCCCTATTTATAAACAAATAAGCCAGTAGATGTTTATGAATAGTAGTCAAATATGTGTGAGTGCATGTGTGTGTCTTCTGTGGAAGGTTGGGCGCCAGGCTGGCAACTCGACACCGTAAAACTCCACTGCCAATCATGAGCGGACAGGTGATAATATGTTTATATCCCTGCTTATGACTACAATAGAATGCGTTTTATAACTAAACTTGACTACTTCTGCAGTGTATACTAACATATAACATTACATCATTCATTTACTGTCTTTTCATATATAACTTGCATTGTCTTTTACACTATGCACTTTAGGGTACAAGCTATTTGTAAAATGTTAATAATCATTATACACATGAGTTACAACTGTACCCCAGATCTTATCCTGGGTTCAGTTAAGTTCCAACAAAATACATACAATTTCTTCTGTGAATAGGACAATTAGTTGAAATGCATCATATCACTTTTCTAAAAAAAAAAAAAATCCACTGAAACACAGTACACTAACAGTGAACCTACGACATAGAGTAAAAAAAAATGTTTTTTTTTTTTTTTTTTTTTTTTTTTTTTGCAGAAAACCTAAACCTTTTCCTTTCACTAAAATTGTCCATCTCAATGAAGTTTCCCTCAGCAATGAAAATCTGTGTAGTGTTTTAGGTTTAAGGAGAAGCTAGGGTTTCTCTTTTTTACAAACTGTGAATTACCTTGCTTTGATGTATCATCCCTAACCAGTTCCAACTGCTCCATTTTATCTTCCTTTAACTATCCTATGATAGTTATTCACCCTTATACATATAAACTCACTATCACCTTTAAACTGTTACCCAGATGCAGTTTGAAAAATATGCATAAAGCCTGTATAAACTGATTTTATGGTAACTGGCGCCTGTGCACAATGACTGGGAACTGTCACTTTATAAAATATAAACACTTACAGTTATTTTGCTTTAAATCTCAGTGCTTTTCAAACTTAAAATTAAAAAATTTCACTTTAAAATGCAAGTATACAGAATTAAATTACTCTGTTTACTTATTCTCAAATTAAATGTTACATTCAGTTTAGTTAAATGCTTTTAGTTATACAATTTGTCTGCTATAATAACATTATAGGTCATAAAGAGATAAATATATGATCATAAAATATTGTTCTTGTTGCAGGAGAGCTGATTATTAAAGTTGAGTATACAGTCACATTTTAAAAAAAAAGTTTTGTTTACCTAACCAACAAAATAAATGAAGTAATTAGTTTGCACACATTTCATAAAGAACATTTATTTGTAAGTCATCAGCAGTAGCTTGTACAAGCCAGGTCAGAGTTAAGCTTTAAAACAGTAAACATCTGAAAGACTTAAGTATATGAAGCAATTTAAAAATTATTCTAGATGGTCATAAAGGTGCAAATCCTGTAAAATACTGGAGTGAAGATACCTCACACTTCTTTCTCTCAGCAGTTGCCCTTTCACCTTTCTCAACCCAAAAGTTTAGTTATGTTATACAGTAACTTTTAGCATTCTCTGTGCTAATGCAACACTGTACTCACATATTTCTGTTCCTGTTGAACCACTACCATTTATGTGATATTCTGGACATGTACCAGAGGTACAGTGCGAATTTTCCTAAGCTTCTCAACCCCTTCAACACTGCTGGAATGTACATTATCTGGCCACATATCTTATATGCCACAGTGATGTCATTTTCACAACTTAGGGGACAGAGGAGACAATATTTGTTCCCTTTCTCTTCCTGTTCAGATTACTTCCTAACACAGTCAGTTCCATGCTTCTGTGGTCTATGAGATGGCTTCCTAATTTTCTATATATTACTCACCATTTTCACTGAGTCACTGAGAGCATCCCATTGATGAAATGGAACTGTAATCCCACTCCGATGCCAATAATCATAGCGACTTCTGCTTTCTTCATTAGTTAAGATATCTTTAGCCTGTTGTAGCTTCTGAAATTCTTCAACTGAAAGATACAACACACCATTCTTAACTGCATATTTCAAGAGGAGTTTACCATAGATGGGCAGTCTTTATGAAAACTGAAACTAAAGACAACTCTCATAATACTAACACTATATATCCTACAATAGTAAGACTAGTTTAGACATTATATAAAAATATAAACCTTGAAAAAAGACCAGTTATTCCTCTTTTGAAAGTAACGAGTAGATGCCATTTTCCTGTACCTCTGAGCAATTAGCTTGGCAATAGCTTAAGTACATACTATATCTCACTGATAAAAAATTATACTTGAAATTCTTTTATCATTCATATTCAACCCTATTAGTATGAAATGGAATTAAACTAATTGGTATATTTCTTTCCTTCAAAGCTGTTGACCACAGAATAGAAATAGGTGAAAAGTACAGAGCTTCACATTGGGGGTGTAGGAGAATTACCTCCGATCCCCTCCCCCCAAAAATACCTTTTTATTTAATTTTAGATTAATACTGTATCATACTTTTACATTATGAATTTACACATTTAATTTTCACATCTGAAAAATATAGGAATAGACATAACACATAATGAATCACATTGGCTCTGGTGTGGTTAAAATATGAAGACTCAAAGTCCATTTCCAAAGCTTAATATAGTTATGTATGCATCTATAAATATACAAAAAAAATTCTGCTAGAAAAATCCAAGCAATGCATTCAGGCAAATGTACATATAATTGTTTTAATGTGTAAGTTAGGTAACCTTCAAGGAAAATGGTACTGTATGCTATACTACTGTCCACAGCTAACAGAATAGAAGGTGACAGGTGGGCAACCATCTGCTGTTAAATGGTACACCCAAGAAAACTAGTATTATCCCAACTACACACTGTTGATATATATGCATATGTCCAGTTCAGGTAACATGCCACACTGTAGAGCACTCCATACCTTACTGGAAGCTTACTCATGGAGATCTGTCTTAACATATGTGACTTTAACACCACACAAGCGTACACAACACTATCAAAGTAGCACATCTTGAGTACAGCAAAAATTAATCACCTGAAAAGACTTGGACAAGCAACTGATGTCTATTTTTCCACCTTACCAGGGCGCAAATAAATCACATACAGGTTTTAATATGTTCCAGTAACAGACTAAAGTATTCTGCTTTATGTTCTGTATTCTGTATTCTCGTTGCTTTATAAAGCCAGAATTTGCAGACAAGCTGCATATGAAAACACATATGAAGACACAGTGAAGTCACTACATCCAGTGATAATGAGCAGTCTAAAAGAAGATAGGAATTCCTCAACCAAGATGGAAAAACAATTTCCTGCTTTATAATATCTGAATTCCACCTTAGCTACAACATACCCTTACAAAATGGCATGTCTTCATTGCTTGAATCTAATTGAGTTCTGACTGAGTGCTACTGAAACAACTCGAAATATAAACTGATAAGTATATTTTTTGGCACTTCTTTCCAAAGTTCTACAGTATCCTAATTGCTTTTGCTTGATTGATTTAGATATATAATATTTGCTGGCTTCTGATCTGTGTTGAAAGTGCTATTTTTCTGAGCTGAAAGTGCTATTTTTCCCCCACTGTTATTCCTGCTGTGTTAAATACTGGCCAAACAACTTGTGTGTTTTATCTAATTGTCTCAAGGCTTGCTAGTATAACTAATATTCCCTGTGTTTGTTACCTCTGCATTCATTGCTTGAATCTAAATGAGTTCTAACTGAGAGTGCTACTGAAACAACTCGAAAAATAAATTGATAAGTATATTTTTTGGCACTTCTTTCCAAAGTTCTACAGTATTCTAATTGTTTTTGCTTGATTGATTTGGATATATATTTGCTGGCTTCTGATCTGTGTTGAAAGTGCTATTTTTCTGAGCAGAAAGTGCTATTTTCCCCCACCCTTATTCCTGCTGTGTTAAATACTGGCCAAACAACTTGTGTGTTTTATCTGAGTGTCTCAAGGCTTGCTAGTATAATTAATATTCCCTGTTTGTTACCTCTGCATTCATTGCTTGAATCTAATTGAGTTCTGACTGAGAGTGCTACTGAAACAACTCAGAATATAAATTGATAAGTATATTTTTTGGCACTTCTTTCCAAAGTTTTACAGTATCCTAATTGCTTTTGCTTGATTGATTTCGATATATATTTGCTGGCTTCTGATCTCTGTTGAAAGTGCTATTTTTCTGATCTGAAAGTGATATTTTCCCCCTCCCTTATTGCTGCTGTGTTAAATACTGGCCAAACAACTTGTGTGTTTTATCTGATTGTCTCAAGGCTTGCTAATATAATTAATATTGCCTGTTTGTTACCTCTGCATTCATTGCTTGAATCTAATTGAGTTCTGACTGAGAGTGCTACTGAAACAACTCAAAATATAATTGATAAGTATATTTTTTGGCAATTATTTCCAAAGTTGTACAGTATCCTAATTGCTTATTGCTTGATTGACTTAGAGATATATAATATTTGCTGGCTTCTGATCTGTGTTGAAAGTGCTATTTTTCTGAGCTGAAAGTGCTATTTTTCCACCAGCTTTATTCCTGCTGTGTTAAATACTGGCCAAACAACTTATGTGTTTTATCTGATTGCCTCAAGGCTTGCTAGTATAATTAATATTCCCTGTTTGTTACCTCTGCATTTATTGCTTGAATCTAATTGAGTTCTGACTGAGTGCTACTGAAACAAATCGAAATATAAATTAAGTATATTTTTGGCACATCTTTCAAAAGTTCTACAGTATCCTAAGCTTTTGCTTGATTGATTTAGATATATAATATTTGCTGGTTTCTGATCTGTGTTGAAAGTGCTATTTTTCTGAGCTGAAAGTGCTATTTTTCCCTCCACCCTTATTCCTGCTGTGTTAAATTTGTTTCCTACCCTGCCCTCCCTATTTGTGTCTTCTTTTTATACTACGTGGCTTTGCAATTGCCCACCCATACTGTATATCTGATCTGTGAGACTCCTCCCAGTCTAGTGTCTTTAGCTCATTCATACAGAGAGAGAAAAAAATTTGCACTTTATTCATCTGCTTTTACTGTGTTTGTGTTTCTTCCTACTTTATTACTTATTTTGCTCTTGCTGCCTGTTCTTAAAAGTACTTAATAGCATTTATTCTGCTGCATTTATTACTGCTTGTTAGTAGCCAATTAAATTGTAACTGTTATTCTAAGCCTTTGGATCATGCACTTGGGCTTCAGACCAGTTGTTTCACATTAAGGTTTGTGGTCTGCACTGTTGTGGCAGGACAGGTAGCTTACATCCTTCTAAGTTGGGAGTTGCTGATTGAAAGCTTAGTGTCCGTTATTCTAAAGTGTATTAGTTCTGGTTTAAGCACTCGGGCTTTGGGCCAGTTTTTTTACATTAAGAAGGTATGGTCTAAAGTCTTGTGGGAGGCTGGATTCTGCCCTTCTGAGCTGGGAATTTCTGGTCACAGGCTTATTGTGCCTGCTTATTTGAACTGTTTCTTTCTGAAATTGGTGCGCCTTGTTACTGTAGCATAGATCAGATTCAGGCCTGCTGAATCTAGCTTTGTTTGTATAACTTGAGAAGGTTCCCCTGCACCCTAGCAGCAGGAGTGTGTAGTTAGAACTTGCCTGATTGAAGACTGCTGGAACAGGGCTCAGTTTTGAGCTGTTTTCTTGTTAATTGGGTAACTTGTTAAAATCAATTTGTTCTTTTTCTATTGTTTTATATATATATATATATATATATATATATATATATATATATATATATATAAAAAGTGCACTTTATTCATCTGCTTTTACTGTATTTGTGTTTCTTCCTACTTTATTACTAGGGGCATTGAATACAACTCTGATCTGAGATATATAACAATAAGTATCCTTTTCTGTGCATTTAAAGTGTTTTTTTTTTTTTGTATCTGCTTTATTTTCTGAAAAAAAACAAAAAAATATATACTTATGTCCTGCCTTTCTAAGCTAATATAGTCTAGTTTTCAGGTTAAGTGCTGAATTCAGGGATGTGTTACAAATCTCTGTGTTTGCCCAAACCTTACTTGGATAGAAGAAAATGTATCTGTTTACCTGTGAGAGGGGGAGCTTTGAGCAGCCTATCTGTCCCTGGAGGAGTGGTTTCAGCCCAGAAATTAGTAGTTTATTGGCCATTTTGGGCTAATTTCTATCTCTTTTATTTCCCTGCTATAAATACCGTATTTGCCTGGTTTTGCGCGCCGGGCAGCGCCGGTTAGCTAGGGTATAACTTTTCCACAAAGTCTCCTCTTCAATTTTTCCTTTGGAACTAGACAAACTTTCAACTTAAGCACTCAAGCTATTCATTTCTCAGCCCGGCACTTGCTCAAAACTCATAGCAAGCACTTATAAACCCTAGCACTAGACTCTCCTATACTGTACAGAAGAACAAGGCTCTCTATTCGACCTTACCAGCCATTCAGTAAAACAGTTCACTGTACCTATCCAGGCATGTCCAAAGGGCAGTTTCAGGCGTACTCTCCAGTCCAACTAGTGAATCTGGGTATTTTGAAGCAATGTTACAACTGCCTCATGTACACAGACAACCCTCTCCTCCTACCACCAAACACTAATACATGTGAGAGATGCAATTATACAGCCAAACTGGAGACTAAGCTCTCTCAACCCAAGGCTGGATCAGACAGTCAAGAGGAGAAGGGAAATACTTGCATCACACCACCAGTCTCACACAGACCCATTAAACCAACACTGGCAAAAAACACACATAAATACAAGAAAACATACTCGGAGGCTCTAAATAAAAATCTGCAAAAGCAACAGAGAACTCCAAAGCAGACATCCAAGCAACCTGCACCCCCCGCAACACAAATCATGAAACACATACTTCACAAAATCAGCGTGCCATGCAATCACAGCCCTTAAGGCAGAATAACATACCCAACAAACTAAAAATAGGTGACTCTATAGTCAGGCACACTGACATCCCACTCACTAGGCTGAATAAGAAGGTTACTGTTAGTTACTGTTAGGTTACTGTTAGCTGCCTGCCGGGTGCCAGGATCCACCACCACATAACACAAGCACTCAGGTCACTCCAGAACAAGTACAAATACAACTCTGTCATTGTCCATGTTGGTGTGAATGACCTGAGCCATACCTCCCTGGACTACATGAAAAGCGACATGGAAGAGCTCTCTGATCACGTAGCCCAGGCCGGTATGACCCTGACCCTGAGTAGCATCCTGCCCTCACCAAGTATGATACCATGGTATAAAGAAAGAAATTATCAATTTCAACAGTTGGTTAAGTTTCTGGTGTCATTCAAAGGGGATCCAGTGTCTGTCCACCTGGGATGACATGCTCAACAAGCTGTGCTGCTTCGCTAGAGACGGCTTACACCTGTCACCCTTAGGCTTTCGAATACTGGCCAAGGCTCTTGCCACCCCTATAGTGCCTTTTTTAGGCAAGGCTCAAAAGACAAACCCACCACCATAAACCGCACAAGTAACAAGAAACTGAGGGTAATGCTACTCAATGCCAGAAGTCTACACTTCAAAATGCACGCACTCGAGGCACTCCTCAGTATGGACAAAATCGATATATGTGCAGTAACAGAAACCTGGTGTAAGGTTCCAGAGAGTACCCCAGCACTACCAGGCTACAACTCATACCATACATTTCAGCCACAGAACCCAGACCGAAATACAAAACGCAGGGGTGTATCCATATTCATCAAGGATACCCGCACCTCCAGGTTAGTGGCACAGTACGATGCTTCAGAGATCATCCACGTGCAACTAACAACAGGCAAAACTGCAATTCAAATTGTAGCTTGCTACAGATCACCCACCATGTCCCAGGACCCCCATTCTGCATTTCTGGAAACACTGGAAAATATAAAAGTTCTACCAAACACCCTAATATTGGGTGATTTCAATTACCCAAACATTAACTGGGAGAACTACTCAAGTACTACAAACTACTCCCTTGCCCAACATTTCCTAGAATTTATAAACTCAAATGCCCTGGATCAAGTGGTCAAGACTCTCACCAGAGGTGACAACATATTGGACCTGGTCATCACCAACATGGGCGACCGGTGCTCCACACCGGAGGTCAACCCCTCGCTGGTTAGATCTGACCATAAACAAATCACTTTGGATATCCACATTCTGCCCCTACCTCCGGACAAGGAAACCACCATGAAAAACTTTTCAAAAGCAAACTTCACGTTACTTAAGACCGAGGTGGAAAGTTTCAAAGCCCCCATGCTAAAGGATAATACTGTCCAAGCTGCAAAATCCTTTACTAATGCATTCTACGTGCACCTACAAAAATGCATGGATCGTGCTATCCCAAGCAAAACCAAGACTCACTCCTCCAAGAAAAAGAAACCAGTCTGGTGGACTCCTGCCATAAACAAGCTATACAATAGAAGGAGGAAACTAGTACAGAAAAGAGTAAAATCCCAAGAAGGGAAGACATCCCTGATCAGTATCAGCAAGAAACTACGATCCTTCATAAAATCATCCAAGGCAAGCTTTGAAAGAAAAATTGCCAAGGACTCCAAAGATAACAACAAGGCATTCTTTAGCTATGTCAAGAATCTAAGTGGCAATGCTCAGATCTGCTCGGAGTTTGTGCAGAACGACACAAAATACACTGAACCGACCGATATCACCAACATCCTGGCAGACAGGTTCAGTGTAAACTTCACCCCCCTCTCACCCCCAAAATGGCCCATAACCATACGAGAAGAATGTAGAGTCCCTGAAATCACAGACACTCAGGTTAAAACAGCAATCTCCAAAGCCAAAAACACAGTATCAATGGGACCGGACGGTGTCCCAGGCTGCATCCTACACACGAGCTCAAAGGCGAACTAACCCCTCACCTAAACACACTGTTCAAACTCAGCCTCTCCACAAGTTACTTTCCCATAGAGTGGTGCGCAGCAATGGTTATTCCGCTCCACAAAGGTGGAGCCACAACAGACCCCAGGAACTATCGCCGTATAAGCCTGACTAGCTTGGTCTGCAAGGCTATGGAGCGCATCATCATGGAACTCATTAACAGAGACATTGGGCACCTCCAAACACTGGACCCTACCCAGTTTTGCTTTGTTAAGGGCAGATCATGCCTACTAAACCTGGTGGACTTCTTTGAGACAGTTACAAAGGCTATAGATGAGGAAAAGGTGGTACACACACAGCCTACCTAGACCTCGCAAAGGCCTTCAACACCATTGCCCATTCTGGTATTATAGACAAGCTCACCAGCCTGAACATAAACCCCTACGTCACAAGATGAGTTGCTAACCGGCTCACAGACAGAACCCACATGGTAAGAGTTGCAGGAGCTAGGTCTGACTCTAAACCAGTTACAAGTGGCGTTCCCCAGGGCTCAATCCTGGGACCCCTCCTGTTCGGCATATACTTCTCAGAGGTACAGGCAAGCAGAGGAGGACTATGGCTGACCAAGTTCACAGACAACTGCAAACTAGGGGCTATAACTGACTCTCCGGCTGACACAGACATCCTCCAAAAGGGTCTCACTGAGACAGATACTTGGTGTCAGAATCATGGCTTCAAGCTAAATGCCAAAAAGTGCATAGTCATCCCCTTTGGAAAAAACAAAGTACCCACAAACTACCACATAGGTGGTAGTCCCCTAAATACGGAAGACGTAATAAGGGATCTGGGGACCCAAGTAGATAGTAATCTTTCCTTTGATAATCACATTGCCAAAGTGGTTAGAAAATTCTTCTATGTGGCCCACCTTATTACAAAGGGTTTGCATCCAGATCAAAAGAGGTCATTGTGCCCCTCTACTCATCACTCATCAGACCCATCATAGAGTACAACGCCCCATTTGGGGTGTACCTTACAAGACACCTGCAACAGCTGGAAAGATCATAGAAGTACCTCACCAAGAGGATCACTGGTCTCAAACGGATGCCCTATGCAGCTCGACTGAAGAAACTCCAGCTGTACTCAGTTGCATACCGCCTACTCAGAGGTGATCTCTGCCTGACATACAAGGCTTTGTCCAACCCAGAATTGATGGACATGCTCCACCTAAAGAAAACCTTATCCCCTCAAGCCACACGCTCTAGGGATCTAAACCTCACCACAACAATAAATAGGACATGCTGGAGAGAGAGATTCCTGTCCCAGAGACTTCCCATGCTTTGGAACAAGATTCCAATCTACATTAGTCAGAGCTCCTCGCTAACACTCTTCAAGAGAAACCTTGACGAGTGGATGGGAAACAGAAAAGTTTCCCCGGGGATCACTTCAGTGGCTCTGCTGGATAGAGACACAGGGAACTAATCTAAGGGGACGGCGAAAGCCAACACATTCTGACTAAGCTTATAAATGCCTTCGGGCAGACAGTCAAGTACCTACCTATGAACCTATATCATCTGTGCTATAAGTATACCTGCTTTGTGACATCTAATTGTGCGAATAGATACTCGCAAAAGACAGAGATTGCTGGGTTTTAACTAAAAATGTGAGATGTCTGGACATTAAAAACCTACACCATCTTTAACATAATTCTACCATTTTCAGAAACAACTGTTACAGACAATGAAAAATTTCTGCTAGAAGAAGAAAAGCAACAGAAAACAGCAACCGGAACTCTTATACTCAAGTATGTCTTCAAAATGGGTAAGCTATGTCATAATCAAATCAAAGCAGCGTTTTGTTGTTTAGATGGTGTCAAACATCCATACTGGCGACTGTCAAAAATAACAAAAACAGAAGATCAAAGTACAACGGGAAAGACATAAGGCTACATGTCTGCCAAGCTTGACCAAGTGTGGGAGGGCATGTATCATGTATGTTCTGATCTAGAAGAAAGACAAAGAGACTTAACAGTATAAGGAAACCCCAACAAGTGACACAAAACCTCCTCCAACCAAATATGATAAATAAATCAATCAATGAATACATTAAGTTTCAGTTATAATATCAAACTTTAAAAAGAGAGGGACTGCACCAAAAGTAAAAAAAAAATGTCTTGCACACAGGCTTGAACCTGCAGTACTGCCCTATTCAGCCAAACTTCTGCACCACTATGCTAGCATCTGGCTGGCAAACTTCTCCTGTATTCCTGTACTTCAGCTGTAGTAGTGTTGGTATTGAACTGTGCAATGTTATGCTTTTCCATTCGTAGTTTGATGTTCTGTTGTTATTTCAAACTGACACTGATATTGGCATCCGACTCTGCCTGACTTACAAAATGCTGCTTGAAGCAAGATGATTCGATCGGAAGTTAGGAAGCCTTCTCAATGACTACATGGCAATTCTTTCTGGACTAATACCATCATGAAAACTACAGAGCAAATCTGTTTTGGACAAATGACTATAAATGTATTGGGTATTTTCCTAGACTGTGTACGTCACCAGAAGAAGCAAATATATATCTGTACATATATATATATATATATATATATATATATATGTGTGTATATATATATATATATATATATGTATGTACATATATATATATATATATATATATATATATATATATATATATAAATTTGCTTAACAGACGAGAGACTAAAGTATGCAAACTTTAAAATGCAAAACCAACAGGCAAGGATACTTTTCACCACAAATAACAGAAAATAAGACAAGTATTCATTAGACTAATAAGTGCATTTAGAAAACAAAAAACTGTTGTTATTTGTACTTGTATGTAAAACTCAAACTATGCCTTTAGTACTAGTATTTTGTTGGCAGACTGCTATAAAGCATTCTTACAAATTATGAAAGCATTTCTTTGACCTTTTCAGTAAATCACAAGAAAATATGTAATTCAGTTTCTTTAAAATGACTGCAAATCATTTTCTTAATAATTTAGAGATATATGAGATAATGTGAGTATAGGAGCCTATCCCCAAACTGACTTAAACAGAATACTACTAGTTAGATGGTGGTGGTTGGAATGTACTGAGATCATGTTTTAAGCATTTCTTTTCTCCCAGTGACCAGGGTTGCAGGTGACCTTTATATACAAATTTGTTTTACTGGCTCTTCATTAATCCGTAACACATCTGTACACAAATGCTGTCCTTTTTACAGAAGTTTTCCGTACTCGCCATGTAAGCAAGTAAACAGCATGCTGTCAAAATCCATTTCTACTGCATGTGTTGACATATGCAAACAAACTTCATTGCTATGTTTTTTTTTTTCGTTTCATTAACCTGCAGCTGATTGATGTTTCAAAGACTAAGGAATGGGACTGACCAGTATCTCAGAAAGTTTATAATGTATTTGTAGGACAGCCATCAGTAGAAACCAGGCAAAAAGAAGACAACTCCCTTTGTTTATATGACATGTCACAAAGACGTGCACCATTTCTAACAAATGTGGCACAACAATATGCAAATAAACTATATTAAAGATCTACATCTCTCTCCCCCTCTCTCTGTCAGGAAAAATATCAAGTTGCCTGTTTAAACAAATTTGCACCAATTTCACCTAAAACATTAAAATATAATTCCATTAAGTACATATTTCTTAGTTTATAAATGTATATTATATGACACTATTAGTCCCAGAAGGAAACTATTTCACACTTTCAAGGTACACTCACCTAACAAGTAAGTTAAAATGTACTGCTTTCTAAAAATTTGCAACATACTATTTAATTAAAAAAACACAAGAATAAAAGCTAGCATTGCATAGTTTCAAATACTATGTTTCAAAAAAGCAGTTTATATTTCTGAATTCCCAAGGTGAGAAACAGGAAAAGACTTCAGTTTTGACAAAACTCAAGTATTTCCCTTTTTCCCTTGCATTACAACCTTTTAGTTGATTATCTAAGTAGAATGAAGGTGCAGCCTTTTACAACACATACTTCGGGAGCGTGTCTGCACATAAAACCTTGTTCTGAATTTTTAACACTTTATGATCCTGTGGCTGCAGCTGCCTATGTTCCAAAACAAAATCATTGTAACATTATCCTAGGCCAAACAAATAAAGAAGCAGAAAAAAGAAAAACAATTCTAAAAAAATACAGTGGGAGTAAGCCTACTTAGAAATGCTATGGAACACAGTTATATGGAGAAGGCAAACAATGGCAAGTGGAACAGTGCACAAGATGGCAGCCACAGTACAGCATTACATATAATTGGAGAAGCAGGCAAAGTAGGATGATACATTGTTGCTTATGTAACAGGAATGTTCATTAAATAACCTGACATACTATAATATGTCTAGGTATACTGGTAACAACAGGGCTCTGCTGAAGAAATAGTGATGTCCAAACATTCTTCCCCCCAGTGGGGAACACTGCAGGAACAAGATCTCTGCAATACATAATAGGGGAATTTTAATTATTTTTGTTTGATTTAAAAATAAATCATCAAGCACTGATATAGTTTGCAAACTAAATTAGTCATAGTACACACAGAAGCATTAGAAAGTGCCACACTGCAGTTTTTGAAAAAAAAAATTATAATGTGATTCTGGTCCAAGATTTGAGAAGTCTATCGTGACAATTAAGAAGATGCTCACAATGTAATGATGCAACTGGTATAGATATGCAAGATGATCAGATATCTTTCTTTTAAACTTGTTTCCTATATATCTTAAACTTTCAAACTCCTTCAGTCAACATGCCCTAAATCACACAACTTCCAGATCTACAACATCCACCTTTCCTACACAATACCATTGGTTAACAAGTTCCACCTCTGGTTCTCAATCTCCCAAAACCAGTTCTGGTCTTTCACTTGACCCTGTCACTGTCAACATCCAAGGGGAATTTGGAGGGATCTATATCAGTGTCTCAAAAGACCCACAAGAAGAGAGAGGTCACCCCACATATGTATCTCCTTTGGATGATCTCCTTAAGAAATGAACTCAGGCTGATGTGGAACACTTTAGGCTGACTTCTGATGCCGTCCCATCCCCCTCAGAAGAACCTGTCAGAAATTCTTGGGAAGACCCCTGAGAAGATGTAAATCACCCCGTCCCCCTTGGGACTTGGCATTAGAGATGCTATTAGTTCAATATTGTCATTTAAAGATGCCACTGTAAGAAACACTTGCATTCTCCCTATTAATACGGGCCAGCCAACTTTAGTGCTGAGCCCATATAAATGCATAAGGACTGACACTTTTAGGTTCAGCATGTGTGCAAGGATTTAAATATAATTCATTCAGAGTTTCTGTAATATAGATACGTCACTTATAAATACCAAATACAAGCTTTTACAAGAATTTGACAGCATCAGTCTGACAAGATGCATAATACTTGGTTTACATTAGTGTTGGATATATTACTTCTCTTCAGGGCAGGGAATGCAATGCATGTCCAAAACACAAGCAGAATCTGTATACTTTCCATGTCACTTTTGGACACTTAAGTATCTGGTCTGCTGTAAACACATTGTGTCATGTTTCACTCTTTGATGAAATGAAGTACTTAAAAGAAGAATAATGTGCTCTGGGTTCTGTTTGCATATTTGCTGAAGGCATGTATTTTACTCAATCTTAATTTTAAGAAGCCCTGGCATGCATACTTTGGTTTTATTTTATAAGAATTTTCAAATGGTGCTTTTTTTCAGAATCTCTGATTGGTTAAGTGAGACTTGTTGTTTCAGCCTTTCATTTGGGGTTTGTTGTTTCAACCTTTTATTTCATCTGTACTAAAAAGATATAATTTTCAAAACATATGAACTGTCTGGGGTGGTGATGGGGAACCTACATTCTGGAAGGTGGTACACGTCAAAAAATCCTTCATACTTCTGGAATTTCTGGTATGTTTTAAAACAGTTTTGCCACATTTTTCTATTCAAACTTTTCTTATTCTCGTTCTCTTCCAAACTATAATATACTAAGAGCAGACAGACAAAATAAAAGGGCCGGTGGAGTCACAATACTATACAAAATTTTTCTGCGGCTTAACCCTTCACCATTAAATCCCCAATAATTTGGTATGGCAGAAATCCTTTTATCAACCTGCAAACTCAATCAGCACAAGACATAATACGTCATAAGTTCCTATTTGCCACGTTGTTATAACCTGTTTATTGCAAAATACTATTTCTGCTGAGTCTCTTCCAACATCTCCCAAGAAAAATTCATACTGAGTGGTTTTAATATTGACTGTCTTTCTCCTCTGACTCACCTAACCAGTCAATAAATCTCTATGATCTCTTACAGGTAATCACCACTGCTCTTGCCATCCTCTCCCCCTATCAAAAATACTCAAGAAATATATCCATTTGCAATTCCTACATTACCTCGCACAAAATAACCTCCTTTCTTCATCTCATCATGGCTTCCACCCCCACTACAGTACTTCTACTTCTACTGCTTTACTAAGTTTCACAAATACAGTAAAGACAAATAGGAATAGTGCTAACCTAGTGTCTGCCCTCTTCATTGCCTTACCCAAGGCCTTTGATTCAGTCTTTCACTCCATTGTCTTACACAAACTCTATAACCAAGGACTCGACATCACTGATATATCATGGTTCTATAGCTAACTCTTAAACAGAGCAAAAGCTGTCAACTGGCAAAAAGACATCTCATCGTTCCTCACTGTCTCAGTTAGTGTACCACAAGGGTCAATCTTGGGACCCATTCTCTTTAACATCTTCATCAGTGACCTACATAAAGCCTGTAAAGCTGCATCCCTAGTACAGTTTGCAGATGACTCCACAGTTATCCGTATCTCAAAAATGTCAGCAAACAATAACTTACACAGGAGTCCTCTTCTATAACAACCTGGTTGACATCTGCCCAACTATTCTTAAACCCAAATTAATCCAAACTATTCCTATTTATTCCCAAACACCTTAAAATGAAAAAAAAACTTCCTTCTCAGTTACCTCATTCAACAAAACTAAAATTAAACTTGCCACACATACTAAATTGCAAAGCATCTGTATAGATAAGAACCTAGAACACACACATTGAAAATATATTGAAAAAGGTACACCAAAAACTGCATTCTCTCAATACAGCCAATCACTTCCTCTCAAACGCTACAAGAAAACACAGTCTCCACTCTCCTCTTGCCTACTCTGCTGTATTCTGCACCTGACCCTAACAACATCCATTTGACCCTCCTAAACAACCTTGAGCAATGTTACTACGAAATAGGATGATTCACCACCAACTCTCCAAATAGAACCCACCACTGTGCCACTCTAAGGGAACTACACATATTTACAAGTTCCACAAATCCATAACATTGTGTACAAACCTAACAAATCTGCATCCATCTCCAACCTCATACAAATATATAACCCTTTCAGACCATTACAGCTTACCTCTCAACTGTACAGATATTCATCTCATATTTTTGGTCTGTTTTTCATAAAATTGTGGTTTTCTGGCAAATAAGTGGCAAATCATTAAAGACTGAAGTTAAAAAATAATGACAGAAATTTGAGTTTCAGACTTCATACCCTGCAGAAAATTTGTGCTAATGCAAAACCTGTTATTCTATCAACTTTCTAAGTTTGTAAGAGCAATATTTAAAAAGAGTCCCTATTTTTGGGCTTTTGTTCCACTTTTATTTATGGCTTTGTCCAGATTTCTTGCTCTAAGAGGTTGAGAGGTATGCATTACAGTCATCATACAAATATCTATTACATGTATCCAAACCCAACAATTCTGCAGACAAATTACTATTCTCCCACCACCTTGATAAATTCTGGATTCCACCTCACTAGCAATATGACAAGAACAATCCTTAGAATCATTTAATAGTCAACTAAAGTCCTACATACTCGGATACTGGCTCTGTAATACAAACCCTTACTAACTCTCACCACTCTTTTATATAACTGGTCATAAATTAGCTACTTCTTCACAATCTCTGTCTCCCTTTTACCTGGACTCCCCCAATACTCCTTCATAACTTGTAACCATCTTCATCCTGTAACTACTTGACTGTCTCCTGTGTAATTGTATTTTCAGCTAATGCCTATTGAAAATAACTAGACTCTTATAAGTTTGATATTAACCAATATTTTATTGTATTCTTGTTTTGATTAACTGTCTTATCATTACTATTCTATGTATCTGGACCTACAAAGCTGATATAAGTATTTTTTGTACATTTGCTCTAATTGTCTCAGTGCTAGTTAACACTTCTGTGCAGTGTTTATTGATTTTGTTGAATTTATCACTGTTTTTCAACCTGCCCTTGAAAAAAGAAACTCCATCTGTTTGTTGCTATACTGCTCTTAGGTTGTTTTAACAGTATTCTGATATTTCCTAACATTCTCTGATACTGCAAAAGCTGAATTTGCCAAAGTTCTCCTGAGTCTGACAAAATAGTTCTAAGTTTTTAAAGTTTTTCTGTGTTGTTTTTTTTACATTGCAAACTTTTTTATCTATTTTGTGAACATTTCTCAGGGTTAGTGAATTTATTTCTAAGGATTCCTGATACTGCAGGTATTCTGACTTTTGTTGTAAAACATTTGTTGCTACACTTGAGCTCAAAACCAGTTCATTTTACATTAAGAGGGTTTTTTGTACTCTGGTGGGAGCAGAGCGCTAAATTCAATCCATCCAAGTTGGAAACTGCTGGTGGAAGGTTTATTACGTGTTTATCTGATTGCCCTGAGGGCTGTGTTTCATCATGCTGGTATAAAAGCCTTGGATTTGCTCACTGTGCCTTGTATATAAGCAAATCTCTCCAGTTTAAAATCCTCTATAGGAAACTCTCTCCATAGTCTCCCACTGTTCACAGTTGCTCAGAGTGCTGCCAGTTTGTGCAGAGGGCAGTACCACTGCAGTTCATCTAACAGTATACTACTATACAGTCTAACTTTGACCTTTAAGTGACTCTCCCCTACTCCTCCCCATCTACTAAGGATCTGGTATAATGGGTAGGCGCTTCCCTGTCATCTTTGTTTCTGGCCTGGTGGATATAGGCATCCTGAGGCAGTGTAGTAACTGCCTAATATTCATTGGAAAACCATTTAGTTTTAGAACAGACAAACACAGTGTGTGAGAGATGTAGATACAAAATGTCATTGGGGGCAAAGCTCTCACATACACACACAAAAATGCAAACCAGGTTTTTAGCGTTACATCCAAAACACATACTACCAACACTAAGAAACAAACATATAGACCCACATATGTGGAGGTACTCACTTGTAATCTAACCAAACCTCCAAGACCTCCTAAAAGCATCTGTCAGTGGCCCTGTGCACACCCAAAAAAGGCAGCACCTCACAAAACACATAACTCTGAAAATCATAGCAGCTTCGCTTCCAAGCCCATAAGGCAACACACCACACAGCCAAACATTCTAGTTACTGGGGATTCCATTCTAAGACATACTGATGTCCCCTTTACCAAGCTAAACAAGAAAAAAGATCACAGTGAGCTGTCTGTCTGGAGACAGGCTCCACCAGATCACGCATGCACTTAGGTCTTTAAACCATAAGTACCAGTATGAAGTTGTCATAGTCCATGTGGATCCACCACATCACGCATACACTTAGGTCTTTAAACCACAAGCACCAGTATGATATGGTCATAGTCCATGTGGATCCATCAGATCACACATGCACTTAGGTCTTTAAACCACAAGCACCAGTATGACATGGTCATAGTCCATGTGTGTATAAATGACCTAAGACATACCTCACTGGGTATATGAAGAGAGACATGATGGAGCTCTCTGAATATATGTCACAGGTGCCTATGAATCTAATCTTCAGTAGTACCCTACCTTCATCAACAGTACCAGCAAAAAATGATTGCCTTCAACAATTGGCTTAGTTTCTGGTGTCACAAAAACTGGATCCTATATCTGTCAGCCTGCTGAGACATGATCAACAAACCACAATACTTTGCCAGAGATGGTTTGCATTTGTCACCACTTGGCTTCCAGATACTGGCAAAAACTTTACCTAGCCCCATAGTGCCTTTTTTAGGCCAGGCGAAGTTGTTAAACCCTTCAACATAACAAAAATCACTAATGACTACCTAAAGGTACTGCTGCTCAAGTTATGAGTTTAAATAAAATAACTGCACTCCCTGTTAGCACTCCTCACACTGGAGAATACAGACATATGTGCAGTCACAGAACCAGGGTTCAGAACCATAGAAAGCACCCCAGCTATCAAAGGCTACAATGCCTTTCATGCATTTCGACCCCCCTCAGCTCAGGAAGCAAAAACAAAGGGAGGAGGTGTTTCCATGTTCATAAAGTACAAGTACACCAATAGACTGGTACAACATGACTCATTTGAGCTACTTCATGCCCAGCTAACCATAGGTGCAATCCCTTATCATATCCTTGATCTCTACAGATCCCCTAACATGAGTCTGGAAAACCACACCTCCTACCTAAACTTACTGGAATCTCTAAACATTCAGCCTAACATGACTTTGACTTCCCCTCTATAAACTGGGAGACTTATATGACCCATAATTCACTTGCTCAGAAGTTTTTGGACTTTGTCAATGCAAATGCCCTGGAGCAACTAGTTAGCTCCCATCTAGAGGTACAAATATCTTAGACCTAGTACTCACGAACATGGGGGAGCCTGCTCTGTCCACTGCATTCACTCCTCCCTGATAAGATCTGACCACAAAATTATCTCTTTTACTATTAAAACAAACCTAGAACCCCGATCAATCTCCAAACCTGTTAAGAACTTTGCTGAGGCAAATTACCTCAAACTAAGTGACAGCTTATTAAACTTCCAAGTCCCTCTGAACCCATATGGCACTGAGGCCTACTCTGAGCTGTACACAAAAGCACTGTACAACCACATTCATAGCTGCATACAGGAGGCAGTACCTATCCAAGTCAAAACTTTGATTACTGGTGAAAATAAGCCACCACGGTGGACCCCTAAGATAAACAGGCTATTCAACAAAAGGAAAAAAATCCTCTCCAGAGCCAAGAAGGAACAGACAAATCAGAGCACAAAGACACTCACCAGTCTAAACAAACAAATTACAGAGCTGGTCAAATCTGCCAAAGCAAACTATGAGCCACAGATAGCCTTTCTGGTGAAAGATAACCATAAGACATTTTTAATTATGTTCATAACCTCAGGGGAAATTCTCAGCAATGTGCTGAGTTAATCATGAATAGCAACACTTACACCCAGCCTGAAAATATAGAAAACCTGCTGGCTGACAAGTTCAGTTCAAACTTCTCTACCCCATCACCTCCTACCACACCCAAAGCAATACCCCCAACCACCCCCTACCAGCCATTATGAGGGAACAGATCCTTACCTTGCTTGCTAAAGCCAAAAACACAGCCTCCATGTCCCAACAAGATTTCAGGATGCTTCTTAAATAGCTTAAAACAGAATCTATCAGAGCCACTAATAACCCTCTTTAACCACAGCCTCCAAACGGGCTTTGTCCCAGAGGAATGGAGGACTGAAACAGTCATCCCTCTTTACAAGGGGGGCCATCAACTGACCCAGGGAACTACAGGTCCATAAGCTTGACCAGTCTTATCTGCAAGACCATGGAGAGAATTATCATGGACCTGATCAATAACAACTCAGGAACTCTCAAAACACTGGAACAGACCCGATCTGGCTTTGTCAAAGGGAGGGCTTGCCTGCTCAATCTGGTGGATTTATTCAAGAAAGTCACCAGGGCCATGGATGAGGGTAAAACAGTGCACACCACTTATCTATACCTGGCCAAAGCTGTCAACAGAATTCCCCACTGTGGTATCATAGATAAACTTACTGAGTTAGCCGAAACCCCAACATCGTCAGATGGATAGCAAGCTGGTTCACTGACAGGACACATGTTGTCTAGATAGGTGAGTCCACTTCCAGTAAGAAATATGTTCCTAGAGCCGTGTCCCACAGGGCTCAGTGTTGGGACCCCTCCTGTTTGGTATATAGTTCTCTGAAGTGAAGCCCAATGTTGGCGGCCTCTGGCTCACCACGTTTGCTGATGACTATAATCAGAGAGCAATCACTTAATCTCCAAATGATGTTGACATCCTACAAACACACCTAAAAATGACAAACCACTGGTGCCAAAACCATGGTCTGAGACTGAATGCTGAAAAATGCATAACCATACCCTTTGGTAAATCAGAAATCCCTGCAAATTATAATATTGATAGCACACCTCTAAAAGTAGGCCCAGTGGTGAGGGACCTAGGAACATAGATATATAGTAACCTAAACTTTGACCACCAGGTAGCTACAATAGTGAAGAAATCCTTCTGTGTACCTCAACTTATAAGTAAAGGCATGGCATCAAGCTCAAATGAAATCATAATGCCACTGTACTTGGCCCTCATCAGGCCAATGCTCCCTACCAGGCACTTACACCAACTGGAGTGGCCCCAGAGGTTTCTCACTAAAAAATACAAAGTGTAAGTCACATGTCTTATGCGACCGATTAAAGGTCCCATGCCTTTACTCCATGTCATATCCCTCTCTGAGAGGGGCTTATGCCTGACCTAGAAGGCATTCTCTGATCCAGCCGTAATGAAAATGTTACATATACGCAAGAAAAATTATACAAGGGTAACATGTTCCATGGACCCGAACCTTATTTCTGACTCTAACAAAACTTGCTGGAGAGACAGATTCATGTTCCAAAGGCTGCCTGTTGTCTATGGAATAAACTTCCCATCCTCGTAAAACAAAGCGCGTCCCTCACTCTCTTCAAAAAGAATTTGGATAAATGGATGGGGAACTGGAAATTCACTCCTGGGGTACTGCCCATGTCCCTTATGGACAGAGGCACTCTGTAAAATGACTCAGGGCTCCAACACCCAAAGACCCAGTACCCCGATACTACCCCATCCCATATCTGGGGAATTAAGATATAATACTGTCATATCCTTGGTATTATTGGCTAGGGTTGTAAAGGCTCTTGTGCCATTAGCATAGTAATCACTTATGGACCTATGAACCTATGGACATTTATTACATAAATCTTTAATAACTGCCTTCTACTCATTCTATAAAATGGAACTTTCCTCCGCGGGCCTCCACTGAAAATGGGACCTGTGCCCAGTTGGACTTTCCTGTTAAACAAAAGCAATAAATTAATAAATTTGGTTGAATGAATGTGTAACCACAAATTCACCCCAGTTTAGCAGCACTGTTCTTCGTGGATAGGGGGGAAATATGTAGTTACCTTAACCTATTTCTTGATATTCACTTTGCAAAATATTAGGAAAATAACTACCATGGGAATGCAAGGCTTCTTAAGATCCTCAGAGATCAAATGCCTAGTAAGTATGTATGTTATCTTACCTCACAAAATAATACCATAAACATTTCCAGATCCCATTACCTTTCATAAACACTACAGTATATTAGCAATACTGCAAATCTGTTCCAATGCCAAGTTACTGAGCTTAGCTGATGCATCATTAAAGATGCAATAAAATTATAAACTTCATGGAAACCACTGCTGTTTATTTCAGTTTGGAGTGCAAGTCTAAGGAAAGAAACAGTTACAGCTTCTGTAACTGTCAATATAGGCTGAATGAAAAGAACAGACAGAGACTGGGCAACACAGATGATTATTATTAGGTCTCTGATCATTGTCTTGCTCTTTGTTCAAAGATATGAATGTCAAGAACTTCACCTTGAGTGTGGACTGAAGATCAAAAGGTGAATGTTAACATCCTTGTCAAGCGCATATGACAAGCTAATTATAAGATACACCTCATTTTAATCTCTTTTTTTTTTTTAGTAAAAGGAACTTTAGTTACAAAAAAGAAAGACTGCTGGAATGCAGTGTTCTGCAGCTTTGAAATCATGACACACATAGTTATGCCATATGGAGAGCAGGCAGAAGGCACTCTAATGAATGAACAGCTTTAAAAGCTCTTACATACTTCATTCCAGCATACTTTTTTTTTATGTTTTGTCTGTGTGTAGGTGGATGTGTATTTGGTTGAATGGATGGGTAACCACAAATTCACCCCAGTTTGTGTGTGTGTGTGTGTGTGTGTGTGTGTGTGTGTGTGTGTGTGTGTGTGTGTGTGTGTGTGTGTGTGTGTGTGCTTTTAAATGTGAAAATGCTTCATTTGCTCTACTGTGTTGGCTAATATTACTCCTCTAGTAAGCAATTATATCTAGCACTGAAAGATGTGTAACAAAACTTTGTTATGCACCTTTTTTGGTCAAAAAAGAAGCTTAACAAAGTCATCTTTTTTTTACTGAATCTGGAGCATAAACAGTATTCATGACCTAGAAGGTTTTCTGTGCTTACATCTGTTAAAATGAGCTGTGTTTGCTGTTTATAAGATTCAGTACTTTTCTTATTTCAGATACAAGATGCAGGCAAACTAGGCATAATGTTGCAATGGCATGAAACTGTCACTTGGGTACTGGGTGCCCCAATATCTTAATAAAGAAAGTCAATATGAAAGACAAATGCAGTTTTTAGGAAACAGATTTAAAATGTGTGTCTGCATGAATGCATTTATGCACATGATCATTCAGAAAACAGTAGTAAAATTGCACAGTTCAGGGAAGAACATCTGTTGCCAAATGAAGAAATTAAAAGCAGTCCTTTTGTTTGAAGTTTTCACAGTGAATTTTACTGCATGCCAAGTACAGAATCATGTGTGATAACATACTTCTATTTTCTAACACTAAATTGGAAAACAAGGCAATATATTTCCTTCAGTTCTCTAAGCTGAGTTTTGTTTGCCTAAACAATGTATGACTTCACCTTGGCTATAAGTGGCAATTGTTAAAAACAAATTGAAAACTGATCAAAGTTTCTTAGGTTCAGAAAAAAAATATTCCCCACTGCACTTGTAAAACAGTGTCATACTCTCCATGTAATTATGTCAGTTCAGAGATTATAGGTATTCCATGATGTTATTTCAATTTCAGTTATAATTATGCAATGCTCTTCAATTCTAAATATTATGTGTTCATCATATACCCTCTTATAACAATGCTTACATTCCATCTGGATTTGTTCCACTACACAAAAAATGCCTTTTCTAACAGTGTATGTCATACAGCACTGCATTCCATAACATATGTAAAACTATTTCTCACTGATTTAATCTGATGTACATATACTTCACTTATTCTTATTCTTCTTTCGGCTTTTCCCGGTTAGGGGTTACCACAGTGGATCACCTGTTTCCATTTCTTCCTGTCCTCTGCATCTTGATCTGTCACACCAACCACCTGTATGTCCTCTCTAACCACATCCATAAACCTTATCTTAGGCCTTCCTCTTTTCCTCTTAACTGGCAGCTTCATCCTTAGCATCCTTTTCCCAATACACCCAGCATCCCTCCTCAGCACATGTCCAAACCAGCGCAATCTTGCCTTTCTGGCTTTGTCTCCAAACTGTCCAACCTGGGCTGACCCTCTAATATACTTATTCCTAATCCTATCTACCCTTGTCAAACCCAGTGCAAATCTTAACATCTTTAACTCTGCCACATCCAGCTCTGACTCCTGCCTTTTTGTCAATGCCACTGTCGCTAATACATATAACATAGCTGGTCTCACCACCCTTTTGTAGACCTTCCCTTTCACTCTTACTGGTACCCGTCTGTCACAAATCACTCCTGACACTCTTCTCCACCCACTCCACCCTGCCTGTACTCTCTTCTTCACCTCTCTTCCATACTCACCATTACTCTGAACTATTGATCCCAAGTATTTAAGCTCATCCACCTTCGCCAACTCTACTCCCTGCATCCTCACCATTCCTCTATCCTCCCTTTCATTCACACACATATATTCCATCTTAGTCCGGCTGACCTTCATTCCTCTCCTCTCTAGAGCATATATCCACCTCTACAGGGTCTCCTCAACCCGTTCCCTACTCTCACTACATATCACAATGTCATCTGCAAACATCATAGACCACAGGGACTCCTGTCTGATCTCGTCTGTCAACCTGTCCATCACCAGTGCAAATAAGAAAGGGCTCAGAGCTGATCCTTGATGTAATCCCACTACCACCTTAAACCCATCAGTCACTCCCACTGCAGATCTCACTGCTGTCACACTACCCTTGTACATATCCTGTACCACACTTACATACTTCTCTGACACTCCCGACTTCCTGATACAATACCACAACTCCTCTCTAGGCACTCTGTCATATGCTTTCTCTAAGTCCACAAAGACACAATGCAATTCCTTCTGACCTTCTCTGTACTTCTCCATCAACATTCTCATAGCAAACATCGCCTCTGTAGTGCTCTTTCCTGGCATGAAACCATACTGCTGATCACTAATCATCAGCTCCCTTCTTAACCTAGCTTCCACTACTCTTTCCCATAATTTCATGCTGTGACTGATCAGTTTTATCTCTCTGTAGTTACTACAGTTCTGCACATCACCCTTATTCTTAAAAATCGGTACCAAAACACTTTTTCTCCACTCTGCAGGCATCCTCTCATTTTCCAAGATTTCATTAAACAATCTGGTTAAAAATTCCACTGCCATTTCTCCTAAACACTTCCATGCTTCCACAGGTATGTCATCTGGACCAACAGCCTTTCCATTCTTCATCTTCTTCATAGCTATCCTTACTTCCGCCTTGCTAATCCATTGCACTTCCTGATTCACTATCCCCACATCATCCAGCCTTCTCTCTCTCTCATTCTCTTCATTCATCAGCCCCTCAAAGTACTCCTTCCATCTGTTCAACACATTCTCCTCATTAATTACTGTGAAATATGGCAAATATTCCCACATTGATCATAATTACAGCACAATGTTCTGTGTGATGGGAGTGAGAGACATGAGGTTGGGGGAACAGAGAAAAAACTGTCCCTTAATCTTTAATAAAATAAAGAAAAACAGAATGTGTGCTCCAGCATTTTTACTAGACATAAATACTAATGAACAAAACGTGGCTGTTTTAAGTAAAAAATATTTGGTCACACCTAGTCAGATTGATGATTACTGCCTGAAATTTCATCCCATCTTACCCCCTGCCCTAACTACCCTGTAGCCAGCTCCACAGTGTCTATAGCACTCATTGATTTAGTAGGACATAACAGGGATATAAGGCCAAACATCTCATTATCTTACCTGATGCTAGTCACGTGTATGTAAAGGGCAATGACCAGTATTTGCAGTTTACACTGCCCTGAATGACAAGGACAACTGATAACAAACAATATACAGCCTTTTTATTTTTTTATTTACATATGAGAAATAACAGGACTTGTCAGTAAGTAAGTAAATAAATAAATACATTGATCAATATTTACAGATAATACTTAGTGGTTCTGTGAAAGTCTGAGGGCAGGTAAAGACAGTGCAGTAATGTGCATAAATGCTTATCATAACAGTTCATCTTTGAAGGGAGGTCACTGTATTTCAGATGGAAAGAATAGGACAAATGTATGAAGCTTATACTTCATATTAACATTACATGTTTCCCTTTTTAGATCAAGTAGAGATCATATGAGTAAAGATTTATTATATATATACTTCAGGTACATGACAGTATATCTTGCATCACAAGATAGTTCTATGGATATTATTTTTTTTTTTTAGAATTACACTCAATGCCAAAAATGTAATATTTTTTTTTAGTTCTTCCTTGAAGTGTTTTATTATTTTTATTATATCTATTTTATACTGTATTTTTTCCCCTTTGGAAAAGTTATGATACTAGGACACATTCATGCTTTTACGCACCCCTTCTCATATATTAATTTTGCTTTCTATGAAAGTTTAAACATTTGTCTGATGTAATCTATGCAGGGCTAGCTACCTACAAGAAGCATTTATTCCTGCACGAAATATTAGCTTGATGACCTGAGGAGGCTATGTAAAAGTGCAGGATATCAAAAAAAAGCTGTATAAACCTCTATGAGTATCTAGCTGGCACTAGCAGGGCACATGCCAATGCTTTCACAACTTCTTTCAGGGAGAAAATACACTCAAGGTGGGTAAACCCAAATGCTACTTACAGTTGTTTGTTATAGTGACCATGCTCAAAGGAGATCACATGAACCGTCTGTTCTGACAGTTATTTATTGACTAAGCTGCAAGGCTTACTTAGTATCAAGACAACTCCATCAGTCTTTGTACATATGGTTGACTAAATGTTTTTTATACAGTGTAGGTAAGTAGGAATGTTCAGAAAAGTTAACATTTGGATAAAACAGTGGTGGATATGAAGGTAAGCAAGTCTGCATTATAACAGCTGTGTATGTGCAAGTGTCTCCAGATTAGAGTTAGAGTAAGGTTTAGATTCAGTACTGTGCATGTTTGGTGTGTGTGTGGTGTGTGTGTGTGTGTGTGTGTGTGTGTGTGTGTGTGTGTGTGTGTGTGTGTGTGTGTGTGTGTGTGTGTGTGTGTGTGTGTGTGTGTGTGTGTGTGTCTGTCTGTGTGTG